>NW_020201853.1:15879-29976 GCF_001531365.2 Cynara cardunculus var. scolymus
GAAAAGCATGATTGAAATCGTTTGATAGATTTATATCGTTATATGAATCTTGTTATGAGCTTTTAAATTGTACACACTATTGATATGTTGAGTAAAGTCCCTGTTTACACTACTATTAACTCTTTCGAGCCTATGATTCTTGTGGATAGTGCTATTTGGTTGTCATACCCACCTTGTTGTCATTGAGTAGGGGTGCACTTGGTCATTAAATTTGCTCTACCCATGTGACACGAAACGGTCACCTCTGAGGTAGTCCGTTAGGAGTGCTACCCATGTGGCACGAAGTGGTCACCGCTGAGGTAGTTCGGCATGAGTTCTACACATGTGGGGTTCGAGTCCCCACCACTGAAGTAGTTCGTAAGAATGTTCTACACATGTGGTTCGCTACCACCTCTGAGGTAGTTCGTGGGGCGTTTCTAGGTTTAGTAGTGACTCAACATTATAAATCATGTGTATGACGTRTTTTTAAGTCTTTGCTCATAAATTTTATAACTGGGATTGCTGCATTTAAAATCATTTTATGCATATAAAAYCTGTGAACTCACCAACTCTTGAAGTTGACACTTGTTTGACATGCTTTTTCAGGGTAARAAACATTTTCGGTGACACATGTTTGAAGACGTGTCACATTTAGAAATTTCAATCTTATTTTATGTTTAGTGTTGCAAACTTGTATTTGGGATTGTAAACTTTAATTATTTTGTATTTATGTTTTAACTTGTATGGTTGTGTTGTTTATACACTATTGTTGTTTATACACTATTGCTATTAGCGGGGTGTGACAATTGATGGGTCTGTCCGTTCAACGAAGCTGACTTCTCGAATCTCAATTCAGAAGATCTGGAGCATATGTATCACGAACTACGAAATCTGACAGTAAGAAGAGAAGGAGCAGTTATTGCTCTTGAAGCTATGAAGATATATATAAAGAGTCATGTCAAAGTATCGATGGTTCTAGATATACAAATGGGTCTTGAAGATAACCAGAAGATCATTAATTTGAAAAGACCAGATCAAGAACTTGAAGATATTGAAGGCTATCCTCTTTAAGTTATTCTTGAATATCCGGAGTTTGGTATGATTTACGATGCTAAAGGTCGGATAAAGAAGTTTATGAGATTCAGTGAGCTGAACAAGTACAGTGATGGTACTATAAGGATGGTGCGTTGTGCGCTAGAAAAGATTAAAGCTGACAACGATAAAGCGGTGGAATCGGAGAGAATGAGTCTGAAGGAGAGGTATCTACTAATTAATGCTTTGAACCATCTTGATGACAATTTGCAATACCAGAGTACTTTAAGGAGGCTTGAGAAACTTCTTGGGCTTAGAAAGTCAAGATTCACAATGTCTAGAACTTGAATCCAAAGGGGGAGATTGTTGGGTTCAAGATTGTGCTTAAAATGATTGTATTCAAGTTCTCTCATTTTGTAATAGTTAGCTTTGTTAATTCCTTAGTATAAATAGTGTTTTGTAGTTTAATTGTAATTAGTTCATGCTAATCATTTTGTAATCCTCTCTCAAGAAATACACATACAAACTTGGGTGAAAATCTCTCTCTCATCTAATTGTGTTATTGAAGAATTTATCTGATTGTGATTGATTATTGGGATTCACAATCTTAGGTGTTGCTCATGATCCTTCTTGCTTCGTGAATAAATTAGTATTTCATCTATAAAGACGATTATGAATTTATCCAGGTATGGTCCGCAAACCCTATTCATTAGATCCATAAAGTCAGCCGGTGCATTGGTTAACCTGAAAGGCATAACGAAGAACTCGTAATGGCCGTACCGGGTCCTAAATTCCGTATAGGGGATGTCCTCTTCACGGACTCTCATTTGATGATATCCGGATCGAAGATCGATTTTGAAAAGTACACAACACTTTGAAGTTGATCGAATAAATCGTCGATTCGAGGAAGAGGGTATCGATTCTTGATGGTCAACTTATTAAGCTCCCTATAATCGATGCACATTCACATTGACCCATCTTTCTTTTTGAAAAACAAGACTAGTGCTCCCCATGGTGAGAAACTAGGTCTTATGAATCCTTTATCCAATAATTATTGGAGTTCTCCTGACAATTCTTGCATTTCCGATGGAGCCAATAGGTATGGTGATTTCGCCACTATGCAGCTCCGGGAATTAAATCGATACCGAACTCGACTTGTCTTGGTGGGGGTAGTCTTGGTAACATGTGAAAAAAATGCAACGTAATTCTTTTTTAAGTACTTCTGCATCTTCATGCATGATACTATCTTAATCTTCCGGTTAGACTTCTCTCTTTGAACTACGAGTGTTTCACCTCCTTCTTGCGGAATTCGGATAATCTTTTCCGAACAACCTATTTCAGCTTGATTTTTGGAAAGCCAATCCAAGCATACAACTATGTCAAAACTTCCTAGCTCAGTCAGGATAACGTCTATGCTAAAATCCTTTTTGGCTAAGCTTAGAGTGCAGTCCATGATTACGTCTCTAGCCCTAACTTCTTGGCCATTGGCAAATTCTATTACGGAAACCTCTTTCAACTTTTGAGGCTTTAAGTTAATTTTTGGCCTAAAATCTAACGATACAAAACTTCTATCTGCTCCTGAATCAAATAATACTGATGCAAAATGATTATTCAAGAGAAATGTACCTTTGACTACGTTGGGATCATGCCTAGCCTCCTTTGCTCTGATCTCAAATGCTCGGCCCCATGCTTGACCTCCTAGGTTTCGTTGATTGGTTGGTCGTGCTTGGTTAGCATTTGTTCTTTGTCTCCTCCTCGGACAATCAATTCTTATATGGTTCAGACTTCCACACTCAAAACACGATCGTCTTTGGCAATCTTTTCTGAGATGGCCTCCTTTGTGGCATTTTTGACAAACGATGCAATTCTTCTAGTGCGGGTATTTACATTTGTCGCACTTAGGTTTATTTCCTTGGTCTACCGCCTGAGTCTGTACCCCAAAATTTCCTACTACCTTCTGATTCTTGCCAAATCTTCCTGCAGATCGTTGGTCACCATGTTCTTCTACCTTTCTCTTTCCCTTGGTGCATTCTCCTGACCTAACAACATTACTGGTAAGCTTGGTTGCTATGTTTATTGCCTATTGAAGGATCGTTGGGTTTGCCGAAGTGATATTTCCACGAATTTCCAGAGACAAACCCCAAATGTATCTCTCTTCGGACTTCCTCGGGTGTCACAAGATGTGGCACTAATTTTGCTAGTTCGTGGAATTGGGCAGTATAAGCATCTATGTTCTCGCCCTTCATTTCGTGGTTCCACAGTTCCATTTCTAACTTTTGGAGTTCACCCCTCGGACAATATTTATCCTTGAGTAGTTTCTTGAACTCCTCCCACGAAAGTTGGTTGGCCGCTTCCCGTCCCCTAGTTTGTACTGGTGTTTTCCACTATGTAAGTGCTCGGCCTTGCAATAAACAGGCAACATATTCTACCTTATTTGCTTCGGTGCATCTACTGATATGAAGGACATATTCCATACCCTCAATCCATGTCAATAATCCTACTGCTCCCTCGGTTCCGAGGAATTCTTTTGGGTTGCAGGATCTAAAGGATTTGTAGGTGCATTCTCTAGGTGTTCTAGGCCCTCGATTGGTCGGTTGGTTAGCGTTCAAGCCCACTGCTACTTGGCTGGCAATATTTAGGAGTGCCGCTAAGAGTTGTTCAGATACAAGTCGTGCAACCTCGGGATTCTCTCTCCTTGGAGGGATTTTCTAGAGCCAAAATCAAATGGAAAATCTTGTTATTTCCATAGTAATACCATTGTCAAAGAAATTCTAATCAATTAAATGATACATAAGATATTCATCTAGAAGTTATCATTCAAACATACACATGATCATACAGAATAAGTTCATATTCAACAAAGGTTCGATCAAGTACATACAATTAAGCCTTTTCAAAAGATGCCAAAAGTTTACAGTTGATTACAAACCACTAAACAAGATCTTAAGTTTCAACAAAAGAGTACAAGTTTCTAATACTAGACATCATCTGTAAAGCTGCATCCTGCAGATCAGCCGCCCTAATATCAGCACCACCAGTTGTTGATCATCTCTCTCAGTGATATGATGATAATCCTTTTTCACTTGTACGTGGTATTTATATTTCTGTATTTTCAGTTCCAGCGATCTTCACTGAGTATGTTATGTGATATCTGAAGAACTTGCATTGTAATTCTATCAGAGACAACAATACTTCAAGAACACAACACTCACACCAAAGAACCTTCAGCAAACGTCAAAGACTGAAACTGAAGATTAGAGACTGACGAGTACGTGATCTGAAGCAGTATTCAGTGATTACAAGTCTGTCTACATATGTGTGAAGACTGCTCAAGCTTCAGTGAATGATGATGAGACCTTCAGGTCATTCCAGCATTCAGCGATCAAAGTAAGCTTGCTTAGCACGATTGTTGTTGTCTTGTCCTTATGCACACAAAGGACAAAACCCATACCCTTTTGAAAGTTGGTACGATACGGAGCCGACTAGTCGACTCTATTGTCCACCAACTTTAGGTAAGGATGTCTGCTCATGAATAGTGTTTTTTGTACTATTTACTGTAGCAAAGAACAAGTGTTCCTCTTAAGGCTTGACACACACTCTAACCCTACCATATTGCATTAAATGTCCATTTAATGCACTGGGTATAAATAGAAGTGTTTCTTCTCCATGCAGAGWGCGYRCAACTCACTCTCTAAYCCTAATTCTTACTTCAAGCATTTTCTAGCTTAAGTAAAGGATCTTCTCTACAACAATTTCTTTTCTTGTATTTGCTAAGACTTTGTGTGTAACTAAAGATTATTTAGATAGGTTTTTACTACCTTATCTTGTAAAATTTGTATTGATCTTCTTTATCAATACTATATTCTAAATTTAAAAATATTGTGTTTGTATTCATCCCCCCCTTTTACAAACTGTTTCTCTTCTTGTAGACCCTCACGAGACCAACAAGTGGTATCAGAGCAGTGTTTTCTTTCTTTCCCTGTGTTTAACTATTTTATGTATTAGTTTATCTCCTTTCTTAGATAACTTTACCGCTTACAAATGGCTTTACAAATTGCAAACACACACACAAAAGATAATGGCTCTCTTGCCAAACCTCCCCGGTTTGTCCGTGACAACTTTAGTCTCTGGAAGAACCAGATGTCCCTTTTTCTGGAAGGTGTAGATCCTGAAATTCCACATTATATAGAAAATGGACCATATACTCCATTCGCTATTGCTCCGCTTGTTCCAGCAACAGCTACGACTACCGCGATTCCTGAACGGAAGATTCTAAAGCTTCCTCATCAGTGGAGCGATGAGGACAAGAAAAATATAGCTATAGACACGCGTGCTCAGTCTATAATAGCTATGTCTCTTCCTGATGAGATTTATCACTCAGTGATGAAACTCAAAACCTCTAAATCCATGTGGGACACACTTTGTGTTCAATATGAAGGAACCACTCAGGTTCAAGAGACTAGAAAGATCAATCTAGTAAGACAATATGAAAGCCTTCTTTGAGGAAAGTCTGAGACGCTGTCTGAAGTACATCAGAGATTTAACTGCCTTCTTATTGATCTTAGGGCTGTCGGCAGGGAATATTCTAACTCTGAAACTTTAACTAAGTTTTTAGAATGCTTTCCTGAGTCTTGGGACACCTTTTCCATGTGTCTCAAGATGTCAATTTACATGTCCAGTATTTCTCTTTCTACTTTATACGGGATTCTGCTTAACCATGAGCAATCTCGTCAACTGAAAAGGAATCTTGTAAATGAATTCAGGGAAATGAAATACTCTCCTTTAGCTTTGATCTCTGAGTCTTCTTCAGTTGAAACTTCTGCTATTCCTTTTGTTTCTTCTCTTCCTCCCGTGGTCATCACGGAGATAGATTCTTCTGAGGACATTCCAGAATCAGATTTAACAGATTTTGATGAGTCTCTGGCACTCCTGACTAAGTCATTTAGGAGATTCGCCAGTAAGAGCAATTTCCGCAGATCTCCTCAGTTATCCCTCATGGAGAAGCCAAAGTCTAAAAGAATAGACAAGGCTTCAGCTGTCTGCTACAACTGTCACCGGCCTGAACATTTTACAGGTGAATGCAGATCAAAGAAGACACCATCTTCTAATGCTCCTTCCTCCTTCAGGACCAAATATGAAAAGTACATAAAACTGAAGGAGAAGTACAAGAAGGTGAAGAACAACCAGCGAAAGGCTAAAGGCTTTATTGCTAAAGAGCATGACTGGGCTGAATCATCCGATGAATCATCTTCGGATGAAGAGGATAAAGCCTACGTCTGCTTGATGGCTATAGTTGCAGATGAAGGACCTTCTGAAGCGTCTACATCCTCTGAGCCATCTTCTTCTTCTACTCAGGTATGTTTCATGAATGAACCCTCTTCTTCTTCTAGTCTTTCTACCTTAGATACGCTAATTGTTGACCTTTACAATACCCTCAATGGCAAATCGAAAGCTGGAACGCTGGACGTTGATCTTCAAGAGCAATTGAAGATTTGTCATTTCAAGATCAAAGAACTGACCTATGTTGACGAAAATCTTAAAGATCAAGTTATTGTAAACCAAGCCATCACTGTTGAACGTGACAAGGCTATCGCTGAACGTGAGCGAGCTATCGCTGAACTCAAGGCTCAGAAAGCTACCATTGAAGGATGGTGCAAAGCTTCCATCAAGGCCTCTGAGATCATTAATGTTCAAATCTCGGCCAGACAAATACTGGTCTAGGATTATCCTATGATCAAGAAGAATGTGTTAAAGGCAGGACCATGCTTAAATTTGGTACCTTCGTGTCTTCTATTCCCAACACTTCTTCCTCTCAGTCCTCTTCTTTTACTGAGAGTCATCTTGAAGGAACTCCTTCGAGTTCTGGATACAAAGACAAAGGTAAATCATTGTCACAGCATCCCTTCCCAAGAAGTCTAACAAGTCCAGTAGATCAAGGTCTATTTCTTCAACTTGTAAAGCTTCTTCTTTTTCAGGGACTAGGAAATCTGAATCATATCAGAAATCCAAGTCACAGCTCAAGGTGAACTTTTCACCTAAGGAATCCAATTCCTCAAAGGTTCCTCCTAGAACCAATGAGAAGGGAATTCTTGGAGCTGGTACCACTTCTGATCTGATACTTCCTGGCCCTAAAGCTACTCCTAGCTTTAGGATGTGTAAACACTGCAGTGAGAAAACACATATTGCTAGCAAGTGTCCTTCTGCCGCCAAAGCTGGTGCACCAGCTAAGGGCAAGAAAGTAACAAAGGCTGAGAAATCAACTAAGGTGAAATCATTCACAAAGGCTGCTCTAGCAACAAAAGTGAAGAAAACCGTTGAAGCTTCTTCTTCAGGCTCAGTGAAGACAATTCCTGCTGAAAAATCTTCAACATCAGACGTTGTAGTTCCTTCCACTGAATCCTCTTTATCTGGCTCAGTGAAGACTTCCACTGAAACTACATTAGTAGTGTCAAAGGTTGTTCCTCTTTCCACTCAAACCTCTTCAGGTTCGGTGATGCCATCCACTGATGCTGGTTCTTCAACATTAGACGATGAAGCCTCTAACAAAGCTGGACCCCAATAGCTGGGTACCAATAGCATGCTTATTCTGTTTCCTTGTACAGGATGTCAAAGGCATATGGTATCTGGACAGTGGGTGTTCAAGACATATGACTGGAGATAAATCTCTTCTTACTCACTACAAGGAAGAAAGAGGACCTTCCTTAACCTTCGGTGGAAATGGAAAAGGATATACCAAAGGTTTTGGTATATTAACCAACGGAGCAACAACTTTCAAACGCGTTGCATATGTTGAAGGAATGAAGCACAATCTTCTTAGCATCAGCCAACTATGTGATAAAGATTATACAGTTAAATTCTCAAAGAATTATTGTCATGTTCTTGACAAAGATGATATGGTTGCTCTAACCGGTTATCGTCTAGAGAATGTTTATATCATCAACATGAATTCTCTTCTCACCGAGAATAGCTGCTTCTTCTCCAAAGCCTAATCAGACATCAACTAGTTATGGCACAAACGGCTATCTCATCTCAACTTCAAGACACTCAGTCAGCTGTCAAGAAATGACCTTGTCACTGGTCTTCTTCAACATTCGTTTGCAAAGGAATGTCTTTGCTCAACTTGTGAAAAAGGAAAACACACAAGAGCTAGTTTCAAGTCAATGCAAATCTATTCAGTCACTGCGCCTCTTCAGCTATTGCATATGGATCTCTTTGGTCCAGTCAACATGCAATCCCTAGCTGGAAAGAAGTTCACACTTGTCATTGTTGATGAGTATGCTAGGTAAACTTGGATATTCTTTCTCAGATCAAAGGATGAACCACCTGAAGAAATCATTTCGTTCATCAAAAGGATAGAAGTACTAAACAATGTTAAACTACGATCTATCAGAAGTGACTATGGTACTGAATTAAAAAACAATACTATGGATAACTTTCTTGAGGACAAGGGAATCTCTCACAACTTTTCTTCTGTGAGAACTCCTCAGCAGAACGGGGTCGCTGAAAGATGAAATTGTACAATCATTGAGGCTACTCGATCAATGCTTAGCGAATCCCATCTCCCTACTCGATTATATGATGAACATGTCAACACTACTTGTTTCACTCAAAATTGATTGCTGATCGTGAAAAGATTCAAGAAGACAGCCTATGAAATCTTCCATTGACAAAAGCCTTCCATAAGCTTTCTTCATATATTTGGTTGTACTTGTTACATTCTCAACAACCGCGACTAACTTGGAAAGTTCGATCCCAAAGCTGATGAAGGATCTTTCTTGGATATTTTTCTGTATCCAAAGCCTTCAGAGTATTCAACAAACGAAGACAAACAATAGAGGAATCTATTCATGACACTTTTGACGAAGCTCAGTCAGCTAATTCAAAACCCATCTCAAATGATGAGAATGAATTAGAAAACTGGATGATATCTCACTATGGACAACCAGAAGCTTCTTACAGTACTCCACTTAACACTGAATCTCCAGAAGCTGAAGATGATCCACTCATCATTCCAGTTACAGCTAGTCACTCTACCACATCTTTTTCAGAGATTGCTGTAGTACCCATTAGCTGTGTTCCTCCTTCTATTTCAAACACTAATCTATCATAAAATGAAATGCCTTCATTTTCTGAACCTCTTTCAGTTGCTGAATCCGAGGCTCCTTTAGCAATAGTTCCTATTGCTGAAGATACTGCTGCTCAAGCCTCATCTTCTATACTTGAACTTGTCTATTCAGATGAAGCTCCTCTACCGACTCAGCGATGGACTAAAAGCCATCCAATTCATCAAATTCTTGGTGATCCAGATACAGGTATCAAGGCACATCGAGGTCTAGATAATATCTGTCTCTTTGTCAACTTTGTTTCTTTAGTTGAACCCAAGAAAATCAATGATGCTATATCTGACCCTAGTTGGGTTCTTGCTATGCAAGAAGAGCTCATTGAGTTTGATAGGAACAAAGTTTGGTACCTTGTCCTACGTCTATCTGACAAATCAATGATAGGCACCAAATGGGTCTATCGCAACAAGTAGGATGAAGATGGTGTGGTAACCCGCAATAAGGCTCAGAGAAAAAGAAAGAATTGGAATTGATCGATATATTGGCTTGTTGCTTAGGGTTATAGACAAGAAAAAGGAATCGACTATGATGAAACCTTCGCACCAGTGGCTAGACTCGAAGCAATTCGACTTTTTCTAGCCTTTGCTGCCCATAGAGACTTCAAGGTCTTTCAGATGGATGTAAAGAGCGCTTTCCTTATTGGAGGTGTATGTTGAACAACCTCCAAGGTTTCTTGACCCTAAGTATTCAAACCACGTATAGAGGTTGGATAAAGCTCTTTATGGGTGAAAGCAGGCTTCTCGTGCCTGGTATGATACCCTTTCTTCTTTTCTCATCTCTGAGAAATTCTCTCGTGGAAAGATTGACCAGACCTTATTTTTTAGGAAAATTAAAGGTCACATCATTCCCGTCCAAATTTATGTCGATGATATTATTTTTGGTTCCACTAATCCCTCTTTATGTTTTCGTTTCGCTGAACGCATGAAGAAAGAATATCAGACGAGCATGATGGGAGAACTAACATTCTTTTTAGGTCTCCAGATCAAACAAACTGATAAAGGTATCTTTATCAACCAAAGTAAGTACGTTCGAGACATGTTGAAGAAGTTTGATTTATCCAACAGTTCATCTATGAAGACTCCTATGGCTCCTCCACTCACTCTCAACAAGGATCCAAATGGAAAGCCTGTAAATGTGACTGTTTACAGAGGAATGATCAACTCTTTGCTGTATCTCACAGCTAGCCGACCCGATATCATGTACTCCACTTGCTTATGTGCAAGATATCAAGCTGAACCTAAGGAATCCCATCTGATCGCTGTCAAATGCATATTCAGATATCTTAAGGGAACTCCTAATATAGGTCTTTGGTACCCTAAAGGTTCAGGTTTTCACCTTATTGGTTATTCGGATAGTGATTTTACAGGTTGCAAAATTGATAGGAAAAACACTACTGGAGGTTGTCAGCTTCTAGGTGGAAAGTTGGTGAGCTGGACAAGTAAAAAGAAAAATTCAGTATCCACATCAACAGCTGAAGATGAATATGTAGCCGCTGGTAGCTGGTGTGCCCAAATTCTTTGGATGAAAAATCAGCTACTGGACTACGATCTTCAGTTTTCGAGGATTCCTATTTATTGTGATAGCACCAGAGCTATTTCTATTGCTAACAACCCTGTACTTCACTCCAAGACCAAACATATTGAGATCCGATATCATTTCATCAGAGATCATGTTATGAATGGTGATATTGAACTTCACTTCCTTCTAACTGAGTATCAACTCGCTGACCTTTTCACCAAGCCTCTTGATGAGACAAGATTTAATATCTTGATCAGCGAATTGGGTATGTTGAACAYTGAAGATTAATCTTCAAGTTTTATACTAACTCAGTAAGTGAAATGATTCAGTGCTCTATCTCTAACACTGAACTTTTGAGTAAATATATCTATTCTCTCTCAGGTATGATTACTCTTCTTTTTTCTCAACTTAAAACCTTCACTGAAGCTTTCTCATCTTCAGTGATAAAATGTTTTAAAAGGCGGTCTCAGTGATTCTCTCCACTCACCAAATCTTCAAGTATATATTTATACTTATCTTAAAAATCTAAACGTTCACTGAATCCTTTCTTATCAGTGATCAAAACGTTTTTTTTAAATGCCAGTTTCAGTGACTCTCTTATCACTAAATCTGATGTCTTAAAACCATCACTGAATATTTCTCTTCAGTGATAAAATGTTTTAAATGGGGTTATCAGTTTTTTTTTGACACTGAATGACTCTTCATTTTCTTAAAAACTATTTGTTTTTAAAAGAAAATAGTTAGTGAACCGTCTTTATGACGACATTCACTATTTACTATGCGCAACTCTTTGAGACATGCAAAAAGGTTATGTCATTACGCTACCTCATTTAATGCCATCCAATCATCGATGAGAACGTGGTATTTTTTCATCATAACCACTTTCCCGAACCGTCGTCTTTTCTCTCTCCCATTTTATTTCTCTCTCCTCCTACCAATAAATATGAGACTTCTTCTCCACTTTTTTCTTTACGCTTTCAAATTTCTTAGACTAACCTTTGCTAAGATTTCTCCAAAGCAAGAACTCTCTCTATATCTTCAAACCTTTTCGACCTTTCCTCTTAATCTTCAAATGTGAGAATCTTCTTTTCTACTTAGTAACAAGAAATATTCTTAATATGATTAAGAACTTTGTTCTCTTAATACATCAAACTGTAAAGATTTTTTAATCATCTCTTTCATGATTATAATCTTGTTTCTTCAAACACATTCTAGTTGAAAAACCCTAATCTTTTAAGGATTTTTCAAAAGAAGTTTTTCCTAGTTCAAATTTGTTTTCTATAATCTTACCATAAACTCTTGGTTTATTTATAACAAACCTGTTTGTTTTTATTCTTATTAATACAAACAGATGGCTGCTAAGAACGTCAACTTCTCCCTTGACGAGATCTCTATCAAGGCTAACAACCATATTGCATTGCTGGAGATACCTTCCTCCAAAGCACATTACCAAGACGCGGCTGACTTCCTCAAGCAGTCGTCGTTGGGTTTCGCTCTCAACCATGAGCCCATCATGGTGAAAGAACTTCTTCAACAGTTCTGGCTCATTGCTAAGGTTGTTGAAGTCAAAGAAAGGCTGAATGCCAGATGGAGCAGATTCATTTAACTTTCAATCGCATGAAAGTGAACTTTGGTGTGTCTACACTCCGGTCAGCTCTTCGTCTTCCCAAGGGTCCCTTCGACAGCAAACCCTCCACCGCCGAGATCATCGATTTTCTTGACGCCATTAGCTACCAGTGGCCAATGAAAAAGGACTCCAACGCCTCTCTGAAGTCCTTGACAAAGATTTAGAAGAACAGGATGTCAGTTGTCTGGCAATACCTGTTTTCTCATTTCATCCAGTGCATGGGTCGAAAAACTGGAGGTCAGGACCAGGCCTCTAGGATCGTCTTGATCATAGGTGTATCTGCGATTCAACGTCGCAATATTAATTATGCTGCGGTCATTTTCGATGACCGCATCCTCAAGCTGAACAAGCGCCAGCGAGAAAAGGTGGTGCCTTACACCAGGTTTCTTTCGATGGTGTTTTCCAAGATCTTTAAAGATCTTTACCCCAAATAAGGAAACCTTCCAGTTTTCAAGCTTGGATCCAGGATTCTGGATCATAAGCTGAGGGAGAATGATGTGGCCCTATCTTCCATCGTGTCCATCACTACCTCTTCTCCTAAGGTGGCCATGACAAGAGAAAACCCCCCTACGTCTAGCCAAGCCACCAAAACCCCTTCAAAATGACCCTCTCAACCAACTCTTGGTTCTCCTCAGAGAGCCAAGAAGTCCAAAAAGGGGACAACCATGTCACTAGCTGGGGCCTCTCAAAAGGCTTCAGTTATTGAAACTAGCCTTATCCCCGAGGCATCTTCTGCTCACCCTCCCAGCTCTTTAGTGATTTCTCCCATCACTGTCGTATCAGTGGTACATTCACCAACCACTTCAGTGACCCAAATCACTGAAAGTGTGCATATGAGCGCCGCCACCACTGAACACCCACGTCTCTTCTCAACCATCTTCTCTTCTCCTCCTTCCTTGGTCTTTACATATGTCCATGATGTATCAGCGACTGTCCTTCCTGATACTGAGACACGCACCACTGGACCTGAGGTTGCTCCTCTCGATGCTCCTCTGCATACGAATGTCCATCCTCTCGAGGACATCTTTGCTTCACGCCAGTGACAATCCTTTAGATATCACTGATGGCCCCTCAGGTATTCCATCTTCCTACCCTTTCTTTTCTTCTAACCTTAAGCCTTCTGCTCACACTTTTTCTTTTTCAGGTCCTTCTTTGATGCATCAGTCTGATGCTCAGGAAGTGGAAGTGGAAGAAAGAGAGAAAGATGATGGAGGAGATGAAGAGATCGATGATGCCTATGATATGGCATCTGACATCAAACTTCTCCTTCCAGCCATTGATACCGTTCTCTGCAGGATCAACGAAGTCTACTAAGAGATGCCCTGCCAAGGTGATCTTGATGCGAACTTCCTTGCTATCCAGGCGGATGTTCAAGAAGTTCAGAGTCATCTCCAGATTCTCCAAGAACCAGTTCAAGCCAACATCGATGCCATTCCTGTTCTTCACAGCAGGGCTGACGATGCTCAGGCTATTGCTGATCAGCAGATTGGCCTTCTTCAATAGATCCTGGATGTTGTTCATCAACCAGCTCCAGTGATCCCTCGTTCTTTCTCTACCTATGATCGCGCCCAGCTCCATGAGACGCGTAAGGCAAGGAAAACTCTAGCCAGTGCTTTTGTTGGTCCCGAAATGGTCTACAAGATAAGAAACAGTTTGTAGAAGGGGGGGATGAACACAAACACAAAGTTTTCAAATTTAAAATATATATTGATAGAAAAGATCAATACAAATTTTACAAGACTGTTTGCGGAAAGATAAGGTAAAGAAAACCTATCTAAACAATCTTTGGTTACACACAGATCTTTAGCAAATACAAGAAAA
>NW_020201853.1:31226-32831 GCF_001531365.2 Cynara cardunculus var. scolymus
GTACATCTTCACCAAGGTTTCTTCGATGTAGGAATTCCCTTTGTATCTTCAGATCGACGACTCTTCCAGGCATGTTATCAACTATCCAGAGCAAAAGATACACCAAGTGATCCATTGGACATAGACGTAGCTCTGACATTCTCTGAAATCTGACTTCACCTTCACAGTCAAGGAATATAACTTCTAACTCAGGTTTAAAATGCACAGAGTTGGGTGTATATGGACCCTTATCTGGCAAGTCAAGATTCAACATAGAAATTTCAACACTCATGTGACCCTTCAGGACTTCATCTAAGGAGAACTTTGTTTCATGTTCGTTCCTTTGGGATGGTCCTTCATTAGGATCAGAGAGCTTTATTTTCTTCTTTCCACCTTTCTTCAGAGTTAGCCGGTCAGGGACCTTGACATACCTGGACATCCTTTTGATGAGCTCGTTGATGGTGTCCTCGATAATTGTCTTGTGTCTCGACTTGGATTGCTGAATGGCTTGTCTGATCTCCATCCATTCGCTGTATCCATAGCGGCCTAGGTAGGAAGGATACTCGGTAACAGCATCAAGATTGTCCCTGGTGATGAGCATTGAGACAAGAGTTTCACCGTCTTTGGATCGTTCGCTGATGATTGGGCGGGGTCTGAGTCTCTTTTTCAGCTTTGCTTCGCTCCATTGCTTATCCTTGTCCATAAGCTTCAGTTTCTTCTTGCGTTCAGCTTCTACCATAGAAAGAAGTTTAGCTTGGGCTTAGACAACACTCACCGTTTTCTTGGACTTTTTTAAGCTGTCTTCAGTCTGCTTCCTTTGAAGCTCTAGCTCTTCTTCAGCCCTTAATGCCTCGAGTCTTTCAGCTTCAGAAAGGTAGTCAAACTCACCGCGACTAGAGGTACGAAGAGTAATTTTTACTCTAGTCTGGTCGAGTGACTCCTTAAGCTGAGACATCTGCTGGTCTGTTGGAGTATAAGAGTTGGGTTGATCAGATACCCACTCCAGTCGATCGCAGGTTGTTGAAGGGATGTGAAGTTGGTATTCTGAAGTAATCACTTCCTGAGAGGTAGAGTCTTCAAATAAGGTTTGTTGAGGGCTTGCGAAAAGTACCTTCAACTTACCTTCTTCAGCGACCGCCTTGCCTTTCGACTTGGGGTCCTGGTGCCCTGATGGAGTCGATTCACCTTGTTTTTGCTCGCCCTGGGATTGAGCTTCCCTGAGGGCAACACCTTTGGTAACGGTTGATGGCTTCTGGAACTTGATGGTAAAGTCATCTTCATCATCATCGTCGTCGTCACCATCTAGATCATCTCCGGCGTCTGGAATGACAGGTTCATCATCATCTTCTTCATCCTCATCAACATCATCATCATCACCAGCAGCAGTGATGGTATGGACATCATCCCTAGGGATGGTTTCATCAACCTCAGCTAGAGCAGCTTCGGTGGATGTGACTACCGGAGCAACAACTGCTTCAGCTTCGAGAGCCTCGGCTTCAACTGCAACTGAAGCTGATACTGGACCAACGGCCTGAGAAGTCGTAGGAGCAGCATCGGATGATCCACCAGCGTTGGACCTCATCTCCCCCTTTCTGGCTAAAACTAGAGAGAATTGGCCAGAGAGTT
>NW_020201853.1:34741-35518 GCF_001531365.2 Cynara cardunculus var. scolymus
GGTGAAAAGAAGGAGTACAAGAGTTTCAACAGAAGAAACTTCACAGAGGGTGGTAGATCTGATGCAAGTGAGAAGGAGCAGAAGCCTTCACAGAAGGTAGAGGAGCAGAAGAAGGAAGAGACGAAAGAAGGTTGCTTTAGATTTGGCAAGCCAGGCCACTTTGCTACAGATTGTTGGTCAAAAGGGCCTAAGGCTTCTCAGAGGGGTCCAAGAGATGCARCCTTCTACAAAAAGAAGGCTGACTACTATCAACAGAAGTCTCTACTAGCTCAATCTAGTGGGTTAGTAATTGATGAATCCTTTGACGAAGATGATCAGAAGGGTCTTCTTGCTTGGGAAGACTCAGACATAGAGGATGAGTTCTTCTGTGGAATGGCAAAGATCGACTCTGACTCCTCTGAATCAAATGACCAAGAGGTTTCTACTTCTTACTCTTNCAGATTAAACACCTTAATTAGCAATTGCAAGAGGTATGGAGTGATGAGAACTGTAGAGGACAACAACTCTCTGTTCTTGATGAGCCTCGGAATCGAATGGATGCATCTAACCATGTCAATGAAGGCCACCTTGGATTTGGAAGTATGGACTTTGGCTGACTTATGTGGTTCTCTTAAAAGTCAAGAGCCTCAAATACTTCAAATGAAGAAGAACTATGGTGGTCCGCTTGCTCTGGTTGCAGAGGATGGCAGCTCTGGAAAGTGGAGAGAAACAATGAAGGAAGAGAAGAAGAAAAATAAGATCCTGATAGCAGAGAGTGAGGAGAGTTCTGAAGAAGAA
>NW_020201853.1:36808-37640 GCF_001531365.2 Cynara cardunculus var. scolymus
TTGAGAAAAGAAAGAAGGAAAATCAAAGACAAAGTAACTCTCAATGCTCTTCCTCTGCAACTCAAAGACCAATTTACACTTGGAAACAATTGAGAAAATGGCCACAATCTAACACTGCTTCTGTCTCAGTGATTTCAGGAAAACCAAAGAGGGGATCAATACAGAAGAGTTTTAAAAAGGATTTCAAAAAGGAGCCTAGAATAGGGAAGGAATCTTGTAAAGAGAAGCCCATACCTAAGAANRGMTCTAAAAATAAAAACTCTGTACCCTTCTTTGATAATTTTAATGAAAATTTTAAGAAAGCTTCTTGCAATGTCTCCTTATGTGATTGTTTCAATATCATGCATGCTCTATCTAATCACATTCACCATTCGTCATGTCTGGTCTCTCATCCCCAAGAATCATGGATCTGGGGTGAATAATAGACAACTTGGCARTTCTTCTTCCAAGAACAATAAGACCAAATCAAAGGATGTTGTGGCATACCTCAAACAAGCTAATATTAAAGGACCCAATTGGAAGTGCGTACCTAAATTAAACGTTGTCTAATTGCAGAAAAAGCAGCATGTGTCTACTTGGGTCGTTGACTCAAGTTGCTCGAGACACGTGATTGGTACCATAGAGCTTCTGTCATCTTATTTAAAGCAAGAAGGAGGCTCTGTAGCTTTTGGTGGAAATCGGAAGGGGAAGATTAAAGGCTATGGAATGATCATTAAGGGAGAAATAAAGATGAATCAAGTCTCGTACGTGGATGGACTGAAACACAATTTAATAAGTGTCAGTCAATTGTGTGACAATGGTCTGGATGTGCTCTTCAAAGTCAAATTCTGCA
>NW_020201853.1:41494-43638 GCF_001531365.2 Cynara cardunculus var. scolymus
TACCCAGCGCACAGCCCTGCAACTACCTTCCTTGGAAAATCTGAATTTGGATTCCTTCGCTCCATCTCCTACAGACACCGAATTAATAGAGTTCCTTGAATTTCATTCCTACACAGCAAAGACAAAAATCGTTAAAAGGACTGAATTCAAAAGGAAAGGCCTTCCCCCAATTTGGAACATTTTGTTCTCGATAATAAATTGCTGTCTAACAGGGAAGGTCGGCAGCCATGACCAAGCTTCACATGCCATGCTTTCCATTGTATATGGAATCTACTTCAATCTGCCCCTTGATTACGCGCAACTTATCTTCGATGACATGGTGGGCTTAATCAAAAAGAAGTGTGCTACTCAAAGGGGTGAGAAATCAAAGGTGAAGGCACAGAAGAAAGTCAAAGAGGACCTCAATCATCCTAACTTAATCCTACAGAGGTTCTTTGGCTTGGTCTTTGGTGATTTGATAGCAGAGAAGCTGCCCTCTGCAGAGCCGAATGCACGATTGTATCCAATGAAGGAGTTCCACCCCACAGAGCATGAGCTAGGGTACAGAAGCCCAAGGCCTCTATCAAAATCCATGCTCAAATACCTTAGCAAAGGAGATAGGAAAGCGTATAAACGTGGATACAGGAGGCCAGAACCGGTCCCTAAAACCCCTCAACGCATAGGTATCCCCATAGGAGAGAGAGTGCAGAAAATGAGGGTTGAGGGAAGAAGGAAGGATCCAGCAGAGGCTAGGGAGATGAGTGAGGATAGACCAAAGGTAGTAAGTCCCCTACAAAAACAAAAGAAGACAAAGAAGACTCAGAAGGATGTCGACTCTTCTGAGAAAAAAAAAGGGAAGAAGAGACCCGCCGAAGAAGAGGGTCCAAGAAAGCCCAGCAGAGGCTGCTCCTAAGCGCAGAAGGTTGCACAAGATTGTTCAAGAAGAGTCCCCAACAGAGCAGATACACGATGTAATCTTCCACATCCAACAAGAGTTTAAAGCGCCCACAGAAGTAGCAGATTTGGGGACAGAAGTCGTTCTAGATGGCGAAGAGGAAGAATTTGAGTTGGATGAGGGCGAAAAAGATGCCGAAGGCACACACCCAAGCCCCCCTCCTAGTGCAACCCACATTTCTAGGGACCCTGTTATAGAGGGAACCCCTATTGAAAAAAGCGTGCACACGCTGAACCCAACTCAAACCTACCTCGCAGAGGACATTCTTTCGTCCTCTGTCGAATGCACAGTCTGGGAACCTCAATCTACTCCAACATTCTCTCAAAAGGATGGGGGTTTTAAAATAAGAGTCCATTCGCCCAAGGACTCGTCACAACCCAGAGAGGCATCCGTTGCCCCTCCACACTTGAGAGAACAACCAAGTTATGCTTCAGAGGCATACGAGAGATTCACAGAGACTGCGGGTTTAGAATGCCCAAAGTCTCCACTCGATCCCTCTGCCGAGTTAGGCTCTGAACGTACTAGGCATGACATCGACAGAACACTGGTAGGCTCTCCAATTGGAGATGTTCGAGGACCCGGTGGAAGTCCCTGAGCTGACATCGACAAATCAGTCACTGAGGGCGCCTTACAGTCCATGGCTACTAGGTCACCATGTGTTGGTGATCTAGGTTCCCCGAGTACTTATGTGACGAAGGAGGAGTTACAAACCTTCGCCACAGAAGTATTCAAGAGGATGGATAAGTTGAAAAACTTGTTCTCCTCCCAACCGGCGACAGAGGCTCTGAAGGAGTTGAATTCCACAACTTCTGAGCTCAAGGCGACCGTATCAGCCCTTCAGAGCTCTGTCCTCAACAAAGACGACCTCACAGAAGCTTTCAGCGCCCTGTCTCTCAACCATTCTTCAATCCAAAGCTCAAGACATAATTAACAGAGGTTGCCGCCCAATTTGCTGCAGACTTTATTTTTGCCGGCTACACCCATTATTCTGCCTTCAACGATGAGATCAAAGGGATGTTCTCCTCTGCGGTCACCTATGGCATTGATTCTAAATCTTCCAGGGCTAATATTAACCAACTAGCCACTTGGAGAGACCGTACATAAATACACGGACCAACTTCTCAAGGAAGCCCGAGCAACCAACGAATCTATAAGAGACTGCACGAAGCAACTCGTCAAAGAAGGTGACAACTTCAGAAATGAGATCTAT
>NW_020201853.1:44208-45492 GCF_001531365.2 Cynara cardunculus var. scolymus
GAAGGTGCGCACAGAGCCCGTAACCACTGTTGAGGAGATTCTGCGGTGGCGTTACTCAGCCGTGGACACAGAGCCCCCTTATGACCCAGAGCTTACAGGAATACCCTCTGCCATTGCAAAGTTCCACTTCTCGAAACTCACCAGGCCACCAAAGCAGGTCTTCTCAGAGCATGTGATCACTTCTCTCGAAACCATATCTCCGCGCACTATGCTAAAGAAGACCGTGCTATACACTCAGTACGTGGTAAAAAGGGATGATGACAACCTATATACTTTCACAGATGCTGACCTCCACAACCTCTGCGTATTTGACCTAATATTCTTACACAAGATCTTGAACAAATACATGGAGAGGAGGTGAACATATTCGATTTATCTCAGAAGGATGATTGAGGTAATGCGCGCTCAAGTCAAATTTTACAGCCAGAAAGATGTCGACAACGCTATGAGGTTGGCCCAGCCAGATCTAAAAATTTCTCCTCCAAAGAACAGACCAAGTTGGCTGCTTAGATTTCATCCCAACACYATTGTCCACAATCCCATATTTGGGTTTGTGTTCCTGGACAAGGATGAGATTCTAAGGTTCTTCGATCCGAAAGAGACGCACAAATATTCCACAGAGTCTCTCGAGTGGGTGTTCAACTTAGTGGTGACAGAGGTGCAGAGAGGGCATATAAGGGCGGATGAAGTGACCAACCTTCTGGAAACGATCAAGGTTCAAGTCTCCTTCAGAGAATGGATATTCAAAGTCTACAAAACCATCAAGTCTGATCTGCAATTTTCCGTAGATGACTATCCAGACTCTGCTGTGGATTAATCTCTTGTAATAGTATTGGCCTGCTCAATATTTTTCAATTCGTTCATTTATGTAATTCTTTTTCAGAGGATGAGTTTAGTCTCCTATTGTATTTTTTACATTAGTCAATTCTTGCACCCTTTTGTCCAAATTTACTTTTTCCTACTTAGGGGGAGATTGTTAGCTTCATTTTTCATCTCTTGTAAAACTATAGAAAAAGTATTCTGCAAGTCTTGACAGAAGGATATCTTCCATAGAAGACAACATAGGACTAACGACAGAAGCCTAATATTCGAGCAAGTAAAGTGTGGCAGAACCTCTGATGTCTCTCACAGAGGTTCTAGAAAATGGTCCTCTGGCAAACAGAACATACAAGTCAATTACAGTAGAGCCTCTGAGATGGCTCACAGAGGGTCTGCGGATTTCGTCTTCTGTGAAGATTATGTTCCAACTGTTTTTCAATGGTTATTAGCTGCATGTGCTTCTCA
>NW_020201853.1:46212-47427 GCF_001531365.2 Cynara cardunculus var. scolymus
ACTGAAGAGCTAGGAGGGTTAACAGAAGGTGCCTCGGGGGTAAGGCTTGTTTCAATAACGGAAGCTTGTTGAGAGGCTCCTGCTAGAGACGTGGGTATCCCCTTTTTGGCTTTCTTGGCCCTCTGAGGAGAACCAAGAGTTGGTTGAGAGGGACGTTTAGAAGTGGTTGCGGTAGATGGGCTAGACGCCGGGGGGGGGGGTTTACCTTGTCGTTGCTACCTGAGAGAAAGAGATAGTGATGGACAAAATAGAAGATAAGGTCACATCACTGTCCCTCAGCTTGTGTTCCAGAATCCTAGAGCCAAGCCGGCAAGCTGAAAGGTTTCCTTCTTTAGGGTAAAGATTTTTGAAAATCTTGGTGAATACCATAGAGAGGAACCTGGTGTAAGGCACCACCTTTTTTCGCTGGCGCTTATTCAGCTTTTGCACCAGGTCATCGAAAATGACCGCAACATAGTTTATATTGGGACGCTGAATCGCATAGATGCCTATCGTCAAGGCAATCCTGGAGGCCTGGTCCTGACCACCAGTCTTTCCACCCATGCACTGGATGAAATGAGAGAACAGATATTGCCAGACGGYTGASATTCTATTCTTCTCAATCTTCGAGAGTGACTTGAGGGGAGCGCCTGAGTCCTTCTTCACTGGCCACTGGTAGCCAATGGCATCGAGAAAGGAAATGATCTCGGCAGAGGAGGGTTCGCTATCGAAGGGGCCCTTTGGAAAACGAAGAGCTGAACGGAGGGTAGAAACTCCGAAGTTTACGTCCATTATGTTGAAGGTGAAGTGAATCTGCTCCACTGGTCGTCCATCTTTGTTTGGGACCTCGACGACTTCAGTATTGAACCAGAACTGCTGAAGTATCTCCTTAACCATGATAGGCTCATGGTTGAGCACAAATTCGAGCGACGACTGTTTGAGAAATTCAGCCGCCGGTTGGTAGAAGGCGCGGGTGGGTGGTATTTCCAATAAGGCAATATGGTTATTTGTCTTGATGGAGATCTCGTCAATAGTGAAGGAGACGTTCTTGGCAGCCATATGTACAATGTTAATAGAAACACAAACATGAATATAAACGGTTAAGCAATGCCAAGAGTATATGGTTAAAAGAGTACAGAAAAAATTTTTAAACAAGGAAAAACTTCTTTTGAAAAAACCAGAGAAAAAAAGGGTTTTTCAAGTAGAATGTGTATCAAGAAACAGATTTATTAATCA
>NW_020201854.1:0-3231 GCF_001531365.2 Cynara cardunculus var. scolymus
CTCAAGGTGAATGTTTCACCTAAGGACTCTAAATCCTTAGTTGTTCCTCTTAGAACAAATTAGAAGGGAATCCTTGGAGATTGTCCTTCTTATCCTCTGGTACTTCGTGGCCCTAAAGCTGATTTCATCTATAGGAAGTGTAGACACTATGGTGAAACTACACATATTGCCAGTAAGTGTTCTTCTGCCGCCAGGGCTGGTCCTCTAGCCAAGGGAAAGAAAGTAGCCAAGGCTGAGAAATCTACCAAGGCGAAATCTACCACTAAGGTTGTAAAAATGACTAAAGTGAAGAAAACCACTAAAGCCTCTTCTTCAGTCTCAGTAAAGACAACTAATGACTCTAAGTCTTCACCATTTTCTCTAACCCTTCTTACCCTGGAAAAACAAGGTCACCTTACATCCTTGAACCGATAACCATCTTTCGGCTAACCTAGCCTCCTCCRTCCCTCGGGACCAACAAGGGGTAGTACAGGAATATTCACATGTTGTCCATCGACTACGCCTTTCGGCCTGATCTTAGGCCCTGACTCACCCTCCGTGGACGAACCTTGCATCTGTTGTTGTTCCTCTTACCATTGAAGCCTCTTCTTCAGGCTCAGTGAAGACACCTACTGACTCTATTCCTTCAGCGTAAGAAGTTGTTCCTAATACCACTAAAGCCTCCTCTTCAGGCTCTCTGAAGACATCTACTGACTCTGAGTCTTCAGCTTCAGTGGATGTTGCCTCTAACTCTACATGTCACGCCCCGATTATTTTTCTTTCGTTCGAGTGCCATGACGTCATTCTTATTAACTTATGTCATGAACAAAATACGAAATAAAATTTCAAACATACATAATGTGTTTAACATAATTCGTTACATAATTACGAAAGCTTAAAATACATTAACGTAATCAATGCTAATTAAAATATCTAATCAAGCATGATTCAAAACATAGTCCCGTCTTTCTTCATTTAACTCATCTACTGACAAATGACATATGAGATATATACATGTATAGTATAAGCTAACAGCTTAGTGAATACAATATGGTTTCATGACCACATGCACATATAAACAATGTTTTAGTGTATTTTAGTTATTATCTTGCAAATGAGTCCTCGACTCGTCACTTTTCTTTGTGTATGTGGTGTATAATCTTTCTCGTCAACATTATCTTTSATATCATGCATATACTTGAATATCATGTACATCAATACAATCAAGTTATCATCATATGCTTATAAACACATCATGCAAATATCATGGATAAAATACTTTGTAATAATCATTTATATATCCCAAAAAAAATTCGCATAATGTACTCACCTTGAATTGTTAATGTTCGATAGACCGTTCTCTCAAAAACCGCAACCTACATGATAATTTATACCATTATTAAGCATCTTAAATAATCGTAATTAAATTGATTGCTATTCCTTAACCATCTTAACACGACTTCTCTTAACATTTTTTTTATCAACCCCCGATACCATCATATCTCATGTTTTACTCAAATAATTTTTTTGAAATATTATTAATAATATGACGTCGTTATAATATTAATTRTTGCTCGTACATTTTATAAAAAAAATGCAATACAGTTCACATTTTCTTGAACAATAAGTATTTTACCAAAATAACTAAACTAAATAGTTGCAAGGTAAATAATGTTTTATGGCCAAAACGTGTCGTTTAAGATTTGCATGTGAATAATGGTGACAACATGTCACACACATATAAATAACGGTCATTCCATAATTTTAAATTTAAACATAATTAATACTCGACATAATGTTTAGAATACCAATTTTCCAAGTCTAGGGCATTTCGGTAATCTTAAGAAGCCGAATACCAAAGGTACAACTTTAACCAATTCCCTAATTTAGAACATTTTTGGTACATATCATAAGTCGAATATTAAAATTRTGCTTAAAAAGTCCAATCCCAATCGTGGGGGCATTTTGGTAATTTTATTAAGCAATACTCAAATTATATTGTTAAAATACCGATTCCCTAATTGTGAGGTCATTTTGGCAATTTCATAAGGATAATAATCAAAATAAAACATAGATAACAATTCCTAAGATATAGGGTCATTTCGGTAATTTATAGGGCAAATACGTAAAGTATCGCTAAAATACCGATTACCAAGTTGTAAGGCCATTTTGGTGATTTCATAGGGGTTACATTGAAAACAACACTTAGATACCAATTCCCAAGACATTGGGTCATTTCGGTAMTTTTATAAATCAAATATGTAAAGTATTGCTAAAATACCGATTTCYAAATATAGGATCGTTTTGGTAATTTTATAACAATAATAATATAAAAATGAAGCTCAGACCAATCCCCAAAATATATGGCTATTTCGGTAAATTTTGGAAGCAAATACGTRAAATATTGCTAAAATACCGATTTCCCATTTATAGGGTCATTTTGGTAACTAAACGAGATAAATAATCGAAATTGGGTCAAAGTTTGCATTTTACAAAATACAAATAAACTTGATGAAGGTTTCATAAAAATTTTATCAAGAAAATTATATTTTTGAAACTGCAGGGGTTAAATGCTAATTTCTGAAATTCAAATGTATAATGCATATTAACAGTATGCGCGCATACAAAGTAACAAAGCTCGCATGTAGCCTACTGGTTAAGGTGTTGGAGCCTTTGCTTSAGGTCGCAGGTTTGATCTCGTTCTCAGCGCCATTGTCCCAATTTTTTGTTGAATAAGTAAACGGACGCGGGTCAGGTTTGTCCGACCCGGCTCACGACCCCGTCGCACCAGCAGCTATGGTTGCACTATTTTCAAGCTTTTTGAGCTTTAAAATGGCTCGTTTTTTAACMTTTTTCTTCATTCTTTTTGCACCAAACTCTTGGTAATAATTTCACCAACACTTTGACATAAATAACACGAATTTTCATCAGGAAATGAGTTCCATTTACTCATTTAAAGTTTGTTTTTGAAACTAAAATTCAACAATTTCAAAACATAAAAATCGAACCACATAAACCCAAATATGAGACATGAGGCTACTGGGGTTTGACAGAGTACTTAAAAATGAAGCTATAGACATAAAAACCATGAGATTTAGTTAAGAATCTCACCCAAAATCGGTGAAAACCCAAGATTTTTCAACCCGAACTTCAAACTTAGATTTCTCTCTCAATATTTGCTTATTTTTTAAGCTATTTGAACCAAAATGATCCTAAGCCGATGCTCTATATTAATATGGAAGAGTCTTCGCT
>NW_020201854.1:3556-28922 GCF_001531365.2 Cynara cardunculus var. scolymus
AACTCTCCCCCCTTGAAAGAAAATTTCGTCCTTGGAATTTCTACTTAATTTTGGCATACTTATATTTTATCTTTATTTCAGATTTCTTTTATCATGAGAGAATCTTTTGGTCATTCATTYTTATTCTAATCTTCTATTCATTTCAATCTTACATGCAAGGCCAATTCGCACTTATTATAACTTAATCCTCTAATGTCCATAATAACAATTGAATCTCACATTTCCAACAATTGATTGGTAACATGTCAATAATATGCCTATTGATCATAGTGTGTTTATCAACAATGATAATMTTTAAATTGTGACAAAGTAATTCGACAAAAAATAATTGAACTTAACACATACGATGAGTTAATTGGCACACAAAACTAGTAAACTCATGCTTAGGTATTCGATAATTAACAAACTACCTGACACCACGCATGGAGCAATCTATGCCTCTTCAACAGTCATTTGAAAAACTCGTCCTTTGGTTTTAGGCACCTTGGGTTTCTTGCMGTTCAGTCCTTTGAGCAACTTCGGTGGCACAAGATCCTTTTTGGGACACTCATTGGAGCGATGTTCGACAGCCCCACATGAGTAGCAAGTAAATCTTGTTTTSCATTCTTTCGACATATGACCAGGTTGCCCACAACTAAAACACACTCTTTTACCATACATACATTCACCATGATGGAATTTTCCACAAGTGACACATGCAGTCGAAGTTCGAATATTTTCTCCCGAAAATCGAATTCGTTAACATTGACAACTTTCCTCTTCAATATCTTATTAGAGGCATCTGAGAYATAACTATCCTTTTTAGCAAGGGTGGCAAGTTCAACCGCCTCTTGGAAGGTCATAGGTTTTAACATCCCCACCAATATCCTCATGTCCCTTTTTAGTCTGTCAACAAATCGATCTACCTTTCTCTTTTCGGGAACGACTTTGATGTTCAGCAAATCGAGATTTCTCTATAAAAGTCTCTACATATTTCTCTACAATCATACTTCCTTGCTCTAAATGTAAAAAACTCACTTTCTAATATCCTCATTTGGAGTGGTGAGAAATACCTCTCACTCATTAATCCCTTAAAGTCATCCCAAGCAAAGGGATGCAGTATTTACTAATCTCCTAGTGGCACGAACTGATTTCCACCAATGTAGCGCATTTGACTTAAACATAGTTGATGCAAATTGTGCCATATCACTAGGTGCACAATGACAAGTCAAGAAGCAACTTTCTATCTCATCTAACCAGTTCATAGCTCCTAGAGGCCCATTTTTTCCMTCAAAAATAGAAGGACGGGTGCTGGTGAAGGATTTGTAACTACATCCTTTGTTATCGGGTTTCTTAACTTCTTTGTGCTCGGAGTGTTCCTCCCCGTTCGACTCCTCATGATTGTGAGATTCATTATTAGTCGACTCCTTAATTTCATAAGTTTCATTTTTCGAAAGTCTATTATGCTTCAAACGATCTACTACCATCTTAAGTGTTGCAGTTTTGATCTGCTCAAGCATTCCAGGTAAAACAGTGTGTATACAACGTGCCATCTATTCGGCAATGTTCACTTCTTGCTGTGTAGGCTGACTCGATGGTCTACTAGGACCACTCCAGCTTCGGGTTGGGSTTGAGGTCACTCCCTCGACTCTGTTATCTTCACGACCATTAGCATTCATTGACCTTGTCAATCTCTTCGACATTCTATAATAATGAACATTTTGACCTTTAGTATACCTATGCACACTATTTTATTCTTATTATAAAATTTCACTATGCACAAAAAGTAAACTTCACGTATTTTTCTTCCTCGCTCGATGGTTGGGACTCGTCCCATCACTAACCATCCCATTATAAAGATATACGAGCCATACATACATATAACACAYGTAACTTTATCACCAATTTCGCATATAACAAAATCATTTAATGCAAGTATCACATAAAGGGTTCCAAATAATTTATACCCAGTATCAATCACAAAGTGATAGGGTTAAAACATATTTCTCATTAATTTTTTTTCTAATGCTCGTAATCCTTAACATGTGTACTCCTTTCTAAGTCCTTGAAACTTTYTATCTCCAAATTTAGTTCTCACTTATCCCCTTCTAACTTCTCTTCGGCTTACAATAGTTACTAGGCGAATGTATAGGATTGTTGGTTAACTCGTATCTAGGCATTCTAAATCATCAAAGAAACTTAAGACAATATCTAAGTAAAAACTCATGATTACTTAATGATTGTCTAGGTACTAAAGTCAAACACTTCTTATTAATCMATTCGACWACCAATAAAAAWATGATCAAGCCGGTATCTTAAAGGTTAGAATCCTTTTGTTGCCCTATGAAGTCTTTCGGAGGTCCACAACTTAACCAATCATACATTTCTATATGTCACTTCATATGGTTATATCGACGAGAAAATAAGTAGTGATCAAACTTAGGTACATTCAATCCTTAATCCTAGGAATGGAAAATTAGCAATTTCATAATTCACTTTGACTAAGAGTTTCATGACTAAAGATCATATAATTTCCTTCCCAAKCTCTCACCATCTTATTCTTAGTTTAACTCTAAGCTAATAATAATTTAGTTTGCTTAAACCACGTCTGATACCAACTTGTCACGCCCCGATTTTTTTTCTTTCGTTCGAGTGTCGTGACGTCATTCTTAATAACTTATGTCATGAACAAAATATGAACTTAAAATTTCAAACATACATAATGTGTTTAACATAACTCGTTACATAATTGCGGAAGCGTTAAATACTTTAACGTAATCAATGCTAATTAAAATATCTAATCAAGCATGATTCAAAACATAGTCTCGTCTTTCTTTATTCAATTCGTCTACTGACAGATGACATCTGAGATATATACGTGTATAGTATAAGCTAAAAGCTTAGTGAATACAATATGGTTTTATGATCACATGCACATATAAACAATGTTTTAGTGTATTTTAGTTATTATCTTGCAAGTGAGGGCTCGGCTCGTAACTTTTCTTTGCGTATGTGGCGTATTTTATGGACGAGGACACCAAGACCTCGGAATTGCATGCTTTCCTTTCATGTCCAACCCACCCCATACGGTGGACCAATCTTGCCGAATCATACTAGTTTCATATCATTTATTTGCAATACTCACTCATTAATGCAAATTTTAACGTGACATGCAACATACATCTCATGCAAGTGATAACATAAATCACATATGCATCATCGTCATCTTTCACATTATACGCATACTTGAATATCATATTAATAATACCAAGTCATCATAATCTTTCTCGTCA
Source organism: Cynara cardunculus var. scolymus (assembly GCF_001531365.2). NCBI lineage: Eukaryota > Viridiplantae > Streptophyta > Magnoliopsida > Asterales > Asteraceae > Cynara > Cynara cardunculus. The sequence continues at coordinate 6,829 of NW_020201854.1, forward strand.
ACATTATCTTTCATATCATGCATATACTTGAATATCATGTATATCAATACAATCAAGTTATCATCATATGCATATAAACACTTCATGCAAATATCATGGATAAAATAATTTGTAATAATCATGTATATATCCCATAAAAAATCGCATAATGTACTCACCTTGAATCGTTAACGTTCAATAGGTCGTTCTCTCAAAACTGCAACCTACATGATAATTTATACCGTTCTTAAGCATCTTAAATAATCGTAATTAAATTGATTAGTATTCCTTAACAATCTTAACACGAATTTTCTTAACATTCTTTATTGATCAACCCTCGATACCATCATATCTCATGTTTCGCTCAAATATTTTCTTGAAATATTATTAATAATGTGGCATTGTTATAATATTAATTGTTGCTCGTACATTTCATAAAAAAATGCAATACAGTTCACATTTTCTTGAACAATAAGTATTTTTTAAAAATAACTAAACTAAATAGTTTGCAAGGTAAAAAATGTTTGTGGAGAAAACGTATCGTTTAAGATTTGGAAATGAATAAAGGTGACAACATGTCACACATTATAAATAACGATCATTCCATAACTTTAAAGTTCAACATAATTAATACTCGAAATAATGTTTAGAATACCAATTTTCCAAGTCTAAGGCATTTCGGTAATCTTAAGAAGCCGAATAACAAAAGTATAGCTTTAACCAATTCCCTAATTTAGAACATTCTTGGTACATATCATAAGTCAAATATTAAAATTGTGCTTAAAAAGTCCAATCCCAATCGTAGGGGCATTTTGGTAATTTTATTAAGCAATACCCAAAGTATTGTTAAAATATTGATTCCCTAATTATGAGGTAATTTATTGGGTGAATACGTAAAGTATCACTAAAATACCGATTTCCAAGTTGTAAGGTCATATTGGTAATTTCATATGGATTATATTCAAAACAATACTTAGATACCAATTCCCAATACATTGGGTCATTTCGTTAAAATGATCCCAACTCGGTACTCTATATTTATATACAAGAGTTTTGTCTTATTAATTAACGAAATCGGACCAAATCGCGAATTTTTGACTGAGGGGTCGTTTTCTTCAAACAGACATGTACTATTGGCAAAACAGGTCCATCATCTTTGAAAAAGTTGACATTCACCCCCCTGAACTTTCTGACATTTACCACCAGCCCCCTGCTCTCACTATTTTAATAAGACTTACATTTTTTACCCATAAATCATCATTCTATTTCAATTTTGGTCATTTCTAATTTTAAGATTTCGATAATTATTTCCTTCAATTAATTACATAAATATTTTAACACTTTAAAATAAATTTAAATTAATATTTAATGGCTCATATAATATTATTTATATATTTAAAAAAAATTGGGTTTTACACTACAGGACCCAAAGAAAAATGGGTACCAAAGCAATTTTAAATTGTTTCCTTGTGCAGGAAGTCAAAGGCATTTGGTATCTCGATAGTATATGCTCAAGACATATGACTGGAGACAAATCCTTACTCATCGATTATAAGGATGAATGAGGCCCTTCCGTAACCATTAGAAGAAACAGAAAAGGATATACCAAAAGTTTTGGTGTATTAACCAATGGTGCAACCACTTTCAAACGTGTTGCATATGTTGAAGGATTGAAGCACAATCTTCTCAGCATTAGTCAGTTGTGTGATAAAGATTTCACAGTGAAATTTTCTAAGAATTCATGCTACGTCTTTGACAAAGATGATAAGGTTGCTCTAACCGGTTCTCGTCTAGAGAATGTATATATCATCAACATGGATTCTCCTCTTACTAAGAACAACTGTTTTCTCTCAAACGATTCATCAGATATCAACTGGCTATGGCACAAACGGCTTTCTCTTCTCAACTTCAAGACACTCAGTGAGCTATCTCGAAATGATCTCGTTACTAGTCTTCCTCAACACACCTTTGCTAAAGAATCTCTTTGCTTAGCATGTCAGAAAGGAAAACCGACAAAAGCTAGTTTTAAGTCTAAGCAAATGTCTTCAGTGACCTCTCCACTTCAGCTATTGCACATGGATCTCTTTGATCCTGTTAACATACAATCCATAGCTGGAAAGAAATATACACTTGTCATTGTTGATGAGTACTCCAGGTACACTTGGGTTTTCTTTCTTAGATCCAAAAGTGAAGCACATGAAGAAATTATATCATTCATCAAAAGGATATAAGTACTTAACAATATTAAGGTACGATATATTAGAAGTGACCATGGAACTGAATTCAAAAATAGTACTATGGATAGCTTCTTTGAGGACAAGGGAATCGCTCACAACTTCTCTTATGTGAGAACTCCACAACAAAATGGGGTAGCTAAAGGAGAAATCAAACAATCATTGAGGTTGTTCGATCAATGCTCAACGAATCTCATCTTCCCACACATTTCTGGGCTGAAGCTGCCAATACTGCTTGTTTCACTCAAAACCGATCGCTGATCGCTAAGAGATTCAAGAAGACAGCTTACGAACTCTTCAATAGCATAAAGCCTTCTCTCAGCTTTCTTCATATTTTTGCTTGCACATGTTTTATTCTCAACAACCATGATCAACTTGGAAAGTTTGATCCCAAAGTTGATAAAAGAATCTTTCTTGGATATTCTTCAGTATCCAAAGCCTTCAGAGTATTCAACAAACGTCGACAGACCATAAAAAACTATTCATGTCACCTTTGATGAATCTCAATAGCTAATTCTAAACCCATCATTAATGATGACAAAAAATTAGAAAACTGGATGTTCTCTCATGTTGGACAACCTGAAGCTTCCTTCAGCAATCAACCCAATGTTGATACACTAGAAGTTGATGATGATCCACTTATCATTCTAGTAGCAACTAATAACCAAAGTGAATCTTCTTCAGAGATCGTTGTAGTGTCCATTAGTTGCATTCCTCCCTCTACTTCAAACACTGACCAATCAGTGAATGAAATGCCTTCAGCATCCGAACCTCTATCAGTTGTTGAATCTCTCACTGAGGCACATTTACCAATTCTACCCATTGTTGAATAATCTACAGCTAAAGTCTCATCTTCTGTTTCTGAACATCAATGCTCAGATTATAATCTTCTACCAGCTCAGCGATGAACAAAAGACCATCTTATTCATAAAATTCTTGGTGATCTAAATGCAGGTATTCAGACACAACGTGGTCTAAGTAATATTTGTCTCTTTGTCAACTTCCTTTCTCTAGTTAACCCCAAAAAAATCAATGATGTTATCTCAGATCCTAGATGCGTCATTGCCATGCAAGAGAAGCTCATTGAGTTTGATAGGAACAAAGTCTGGTACCTTGTCCCACGTCCATCTGACAAAACCGTGATAGGAACCAAATGGATTTATCGTAATAAGTTAGTTGAACAAGGTGTGGTAACCTGTAACAAGGCTTGTCTTATAGCTCAGGGTTATAAACAAGAAGAAGGAATCGATTATGACAAAACCTTTGCACCAGTGGCTAGACTCAAAGCTATTCAACTCTTCCTAGCCTTTGCTGCCCATAAAGACTTTAAAGTCTACCAATGGAGGTAAAGAGTGTTTTCCTAGATGGAAAACTCCAATACAAGTTTATGTTGAATAACCTCCAGGGTTTCTTGACCCTAAGTATGCAAATCATGTTTATCATTTAGATAAAGCTCTTTACGGGTTAAAACAGGCCCTCGTGCCTGGTATGATACCCTATCCTCATTTCTCATCTCTGAGAAATTTGTCCGTGGAAAGATTGACCAGACCTTATTTCTTAGAAAAGTTAAAGGTCATATCATTCTAGTCCAAATTTATGTCGATGAAATTATATTTTGTTTCACTAATCCCTCTTTGTGTTTTTGGTTCGCTGATCGCATGAAGAAAGAATATCAGACGAGTATGGTGGGAGAACTTACTTATTTTCTAGGCCTCCAGATCAAGCAATTAGATAAAGGTATCTTTATCAGCCAAAGTAAGTATGTTAGATATATGCTGAAAATGTTTGATCTATCCAACAGCACATCTATGAAAACTCAAATGGCTCCTTCTCTCTCTCTAAACAAGGATCCAAACGAAAAGCCTGTAAATGTTACTGTTTATAGAGGAATGATCGGCTCCCTGCTGTATCTCACAGCAAGTCGACTAGATATCATGTATTCTACTTTTCTTTATGCACGATATCAATATTAACCTAAGGAATCCCATCTGATTGCTGTAAAACGCATATTTAGATACCTGAAGGTAGCTCCTAACTTGGGTCTCTGGTACCCTAAGGGTTCAGGTTTTGACCTAATAGGTTATTCAAATAGTAATTTTGAATATATGACTCATGCTCCTTTAGGTTCTTTAAATTTTATGGGTGGTGTAGCTACCGAGATCAATGCAAAAAAAACCCAGAGGTTATTTGTATTCCTCGGAAGCCCCCGCCCACATCACCATTCAATATTTCTTGTCAAAGATCTCGGGTGTGATGGTCAATCTATCTTTCTTCATTTTTCCTTATATCAATAACTCAATTAACTTGGGTGGTCAATTTATGGGCCAATAAAGAAAGGAGAAACCATGAACCAGAATAGAAGAGCTTGCCCCACCCATGAGTAAATATTTCAATACAAAATTGATAAGAAAAGCACCACTAGAGGTTGTCAGCTTCTAGGTGGAAAGTTGGTAAGCTGGACGAGTAAAACTTAAAATTTTGTGTTCACATCAACTACTGAAGCTGAATATGTTGTGAAGTTCCCAAAATCATACAAATTAGAATAATTCTTCAAGATCAAGAACGAGATTAGTAGAGAGAGATTTTCACCAAATATTCTATTGATTTCTTGAGAGAGAATTACAATGAGATTAACAATCACTAATAAGATTATGAACTGAACTAATGACAATTAAGAGAGCTAAAACTATTTATACTAAGGAAATTATAAAGACTAACTATTACAAAAGCATTACAATGGGAGAACTTGAATACAACAATAAAGCACAAACTTGAACCCAACAATCTCCCCTTTGGATTCAAGGTCGAGACATTGTAAATCTAGTTTTTCTAAGTCCGAGTAGTGTCTCTAGCCTCTTTAGTGCATTCCGATACTGTAGTTTATCTTCAAGCAGATCCGAAGCATTGATCAGCAAATACATATCCTTTGGACTCATCCTCTCTAACTCCGCAACTCTATCGTTATTAGCTCTTCTCGTCTCAAGCGCTCATTTCACCATTCTGATTGTGCCAGCACTATATTTATTTAGCTCACTGAACCTCATGAACTTCTTTATCCGACCCTKGGCACTGTACACAACTCCGAACTCTTGATAGCATTAAGACCAACAAGTGCTCCTTCTCTTTTGACCGTCATGTTACGCAGTTTGTGGTACATATGTTCCAAGTCTTCTAAATAAAGATTAGAGAAATTAGCTTCGCTAAATACCCAGACCTTCCCATCTTGTCGTGTAACTGTGAACACCGGATACCAGACTCTAAGAAGTCTTTGGGCATCAATTTGTTTGATTGAAACAACTTGATGTTTGGTCCAAACTTGGCTGATCGAGAGACTCTTTGCCTTGAGAAAGTGCTTGTACTCTAAACGATAGTCTTTGGTTTCCTTGTGAATGCCAAGAATCTTATCAGCACTAAGAGCTTTGCGGTGCCGGAGAAAGATACCAAAGTAAATGTCCTCGAGATAAGGTTCTCTGATCCTTACACGATCATAACCTGGAACATTGGCGCGAATTTCAAACGACACATAATTTTAAGAAAATATTTCAGTCGGATCAAATGCCGCTATCGGAGTCTCGGACGCACCAAGATCAACTGTAGTGGAGGGTTCAGGCAAAGTCTGACGATCACCCTGGAATGGGAAGACAGGGTCTTCTTCATTAGTATCAGCTTCAAAGTCACTGGAGGCTGCTATGCCCAAATCCTTTGGATGAAAAACCAGCTTAACAGTTATGATCTTCAGTTTTCCAAAATTCCTATCTATTGCGATAGCACCAGTGCTATGCCATTGCAAAAAAAAATCCTATTATTCACTCCAAGATCAAACATATTGAGATCCGATATCATTTTATCAGAGATCATGTTATGAATGGTAATATTGAACTTCACTTTATTCCAACTTACTACCAACTCGCTGACCTTTTTACAAAGCCTCTTGATGAGACAAGATTCAACATCTAGATCAACAAACTTGGAATGCTAAATGCTGAGCATTAATTTCCTTCAGCTATAAGCATTACTCAGTAAGTGATATGATTCAGTATTCTTATTCTGTTATTGAACTCTTGAGTAAATATATATTCTCTCTCTAAGGTATGAATACTTATTCTCTCTCTTTAAAACTTAAAACTATCACTGAATCTTTTCATCTTCAGTGATCAAAATGTTTTAAAAGATTTACTTTTCTTCAGTGATTCTTCTTATCACTGAACCCTTTCAAAAACCCTTCATATTCTTATGAATGTTGTTTTTGAATATCTTAAACTTTTTGTTTTAAAATAAATGTGTTGATCCCAAATCTCTTAATAACACTAATAATTAAGTTAAGAATAACCAAATTATAGTGTTTGAATGAATAAAATGATGAACACTCAAGAACAATGTATGAACATTCAAAGAATAATCTTGAGTGCCAAAGATTTCACTTTATTCCAATAATTATGAAAAACGTAAAGTGTCTTAGATTACAATAGGCCTAATCGCCTATTTATACTAGTAATCTAACTAAGAAGATAACTCTATAGTGAGACTATTTAGCTAATCTTCTACAAACAAATAAAGCTTATCTAAACATGGATAAACATAAAAACAAGATAAACTTTGTAGAATCYAGCTGTTGATTGGTCATCTCCATCTGTCTTCCATGATGTATGAATTAAACCTTATTTTCATATCTTCATCGCTTGCTTCTGGTTGAACTAGTGAAGGAAACAACAAGTGTTAGTACCCAGAGGGGTTATGAAGATGCACTTTTCATCGCATCTCTGGTCAGTTCATCGACCCTCTGGTTGTTCTTCAGACTTAGTCATTTTTCCTTGAAGTCTTCCATCAGCCTTCTGGTTCTTCATCACTTGTTTGTCTTCATTACTTCATGCATAATATTTATGGGGTCTAACAAAATGAAAAATGAAACGTTTTATGACGTCATCTTTTATTTAAACGATATGATTTTTTTAGACGCGCATACCGTTCTGACACATGCGATCCCTCAAAATTCCATCCAATCGTGGATGACAACGTGCTATTTTCATCATCATTGCTCAAATTTTAAGTCGTATTTTCTTCTCTTATCTTTCCATTTCTCTCTCCTTCTACCTATAAATATGAGACATCTCTCAATTTTGCCTTACGTTTTTAAATACTTTTGTCGAACCTCTGCCTCAAAATCATTTGCAAGCAAGAACTAAAGAACTCCCAAATCCTTCAACTTTTTTCTTCTTCTAAGTCTCATAGGTTGATAACTCTTCTTTTTTACTTGATATGTTCTTCTTCTTCTAACAAACTAATGTTAGGTTACTTAAGATCTTGTTCTCTTAAACGACCAACATAAAGATTATTAACACATTTTCCTACTTAGTTATAATAAAAAGTTTCTATACACTTACTCTTCTTGAAAAACCCTAATATTTTCTTTGTGGATTTTTCAAAAGAAGTTTTATTGTTTCAAAACTTAATAGCTCACAACTATATCTTGGATTTCTAACAGATCTGTTATTTCTTATTTATAACAGACATGTCTACCAAGAATCTGAACTTCTCGATTGATGATGCGTCTTTCAAGCCCAATAATCATGTGGCATTGTTAGACATTCCGGCCAACAAATCCTACTATGAGGAAGCTGCTACATTCCTCAAGAACTCTTTTATCTATTTTGCTATATCCCATGAACCCATCATGGTGAAGGAAGTTCTTCAGCAGTTCTGGCTTATGGCTGAAGTAGTTCACGATACTGACAAGACTGGTCAACAGGTGGAGAAAATCTCCTTCACCTTTAACAGGATGACTGTCAGTTTCGGCGTTGCCACGCTAAGGACCGCTCTCTGTCTACCAAAGGGTCCCTATGCTAGTGAACCTTCCGCTGAAGATATCATCTCCTGTTTGGATGATACTGGCTATGCCTGGCCAACAAAGAAGGATTCCAGCAATCCCCTCCAGTCGCTTTCAGAAATTGAGAAACTGGCTATGGCAGTTCTTGTTTTTCCATTTCATCCAATGTATGGGAGGCAAAACTGGTCGACATGATCAAGCGTCTAGAGTTGCGTTGAACATTGACGTCTCTATCATTCGCCAAAGGCCAATCAACTTTGCCAGCGTGATCTTTGAAGATCTGGTGCTGAAACTGAACAAGCGCCAAAAGGAGAAGGTAGTACCTTACACTAGGTTCTTGTCTATGGTGTTTGCTAAGATATTTATCAACAAGTACTCCATAGAAGGCAACCTGCCCATCTACAAGCTTGGATTCAGAATCTTGGATCATAAGCTGAAGACTGAAGACGTTGTTTTCTCCCCCTTGTGCCTGCATATCCTTCTTCAGCTTCTCCAACTGTGTGGATATGTCCTTCTTCCCTTGCTCAGGTGGTTAAGACTAAGGAAAACCCCCAAAGTCTATCCCAACCACCACCTCCCTCTCTTCTAAAAGAACCTCCTCACAAACCACTCTTGGTTCTCCATCAAGGGCCAAGAAAGCCAAAAATGGATGGCCACATCTCTAGTTGTTACCTCTCAAAAGGTTCCAGCTATTGAAACTAGCCTTAACCCCGAGGCACCTTCAGCTTTATCTCCTCCAATCTCTTTAGTGAAATCTGCAGTCACTGTTATACCTGTGGCTCCTATCCCAACCGCCTAAGTGACCCAAATCACTGAAGGTGTGAATATCAGCATAGACACTGCTGAACACCCACTTCCACCATTCTCAACCATCTTCTCTTCTACTTCCTCTTTGGTCTCGACATGTGCTTATGACTCATCAGTAATTATCCTCACTGATGATGAAGCACACACAATAGGACCTAAGATTGCTCCTCTCAAAACACCTCAGTTAATGGAAGACTATCCTCTCGAAGGCAACCTGGAGAGAACCAACTTCAATCCTTCAGATGGTGCTGATGAACCCTCATGTAATCTTCCAACCTACCCTTTCCTTTTCTTCTAACCCTGAGCTATCTTATGCTGAACCATCTTATTTTTCAGGTCCTTGCGATGAAGTAATGCCTACCATGAAAGAAGAATATAACATGACTGATGACGTGAAGCTGCTACTCCCGGCCGTAAAGACTGTCTTAGTAAAAATGGATGAAGTCCATAAAGGCATGCCTCTTAGGGATGATGTTTCCTCTAACCTCTCAGTTGTCAAAGCTGACGTCAATGATGTGAAGAAATAACTTTATGTGGTGTAAGCCACTGTACGCACCAATGTTGAGGCTATCTATGCTCTCAAAAGCAAAGCCGATGAAGCGAATGCTCAGCTAGCCAAGCATGGTGAGTTATTGCAGCAGATACTGAAGCTTCTTCAACGTTTAGTACCAGTTCCTACACCCTCCTTCACAACAATGAATCGCCTCTTGCTGGATCAAGCTCTCGAAGTCGGTCTTCTTCAAGCTAGACCGCTGAGCGTACTTGAACAACGAATGGACATCATAGCACTGAGTCTTGTTAACCTTTTCTCTAGTCATGCTGATGACAAAGAGGGGGAGATAGATTTGGATGCTGCTGCTGCTATCCCTACAACTGAAGCTAAAGCTGATGCTCAAAGAACTGAAGCTAATGAAGATGAGGTTGTTAATGATATCATCACTTCCCATGAATCTAATGAAGCTGAGGTTGTTGATGATGCCGTAAGAGCTGATGCTGAAGCTCATGACAAAGACCGACCTATCACCCCTGCAGCTGATGCTAGTGATGAGGAAGATAAAGATGAAGATGATGACGATGAAGATATGATAACTCTCCATCCCTTCCTAACACTAGAAAGGATCTCGATGGTGATGATGATGAAGACGACGATGACTTCATGATTCAATACCACAAACCTGCCAGCGCTCTAAAGGAGTTCTCTCAAGGATTCTTCATCCCAGGCGGAGAAAGAGAAAGAATAAAAAAGGAGACTTCCACAAAGAACCAGAACACCGCCTCAAAAGACGAAGGAGTTACTGAAGAAGGAAATCTGAAAGTTCTCTTCAAACCTATCGTGCCTCAAGATACTGAATCTTCCAGATTTGCAATAGTCACTTCCTTTTATCAACTATCTTCTTGTATCCCTTCTACTACTTGTGGTCGACTAGAGGAATGGGTACCTGAAAACCCAACCTCTAGTGTTCCTAGCGACCAGCAGATGACTCAGCTTAAGGAGTTACTCGACCAAACTAGAGTAAAAATTTCTCTTCGTACCTCTAGTTGTGGTGATTTTGAGTTCCTTATTGAAGCTGAAAGACTCGAGGCACTCAAGGATGAGGAAGAACTCAATCTTCAACGACAATAGACTGAGGAAAGCCTAAAGATGGCCAAGTCTCTACCTACTCAAGTTCTTCCAAAGAAACCGTCTAGAAAGATGATGAACGATGTCAATGCCCAAGCTAAGTTGCTTTCAATTGCAAAAGCTATACGTGAAAATGCAATGAAGCAGAACGACCGAGACAGAAAATGGAGCAAATATCGTCTAAATAAGAGAATAAGTCCCCACCGCATCTCAAACGTCACAATCAATGGACAAATGAAAGATGATGGACTTCTCATCTCCATGCTCATCACTAGAGACAACCTTGAAGCTGTCACAGAGTATCATTCCTACCTTAGACAATACGGCTATAGTGAATGGCTAGAAATCCGCCAAGCCATTCAGCGCTCAAAGTCAAGGCACATGCCAATAATTGAAGACATCCTTAGCGAGCTGATCAAGAAGATGTCTAAAATCGTTGTTGTACGTACAAAGCCGTCACTGAAGAAAGGTGGAAGAAGAAAACCCTCAGATCCTAATGATGGAACAACTCTAAGGAATGAATGTGAAACAAAGTTCTCCCTAGACGAAGTCCTGAAGGATTTGAAGAAGCCAAGCATCTCTATGTTGAACCTCTTTTTGCCATTGAAGAGTCCTTACATACCCAACACTATGCATATAAATCCTGAGTTTGGATTTATATTCCTTGACTATGAAGGCAAACACAACTTTCAGAGAGTGTCTGAGTTTAATCTTTGTCCTATAGAACATCTTGATTATCTAAGATATTGGTTGGACAATGATATTTATGGTGAAATGATAGACCGCATGATCAGAAAAGAATTTCTACGTCAAAAGACGCTTGGAGAAGAAGTATCTTGTTACATCGACTTCAGCGACTTATATTAGTTATAAATTTTTGTCTTGTAAATTTATCTTTCATTGTATGTCTTATTTTTCTATTTCTTTTCTTTCAGTGTCAACATATATGTAATAAGTCTAGAATGTACTGACTGAAACAATTGTAATTCTCGTTTGATTAATATAAGTTTCATCAGCATCACTGAAAAAGATCCCTGAAAAGAGTAATAGAGACACATGTCTATGAGTTCCAGTATACTCTTACAGTCACGGACAATCTTCAGACAGTGAACATGCTTTCAGTTTCAGTTTCCTTTCTTGTAATTTTTCTTAAACTTGTAACTTAAGAAAACTTATATAGTAAAAACTGCATCACTGAAAAAAATCCAAAATAGTTAAAAGGGACATGCATTTTATATATAACTTTTTCTTACTATTAAACCTTAAGGCAATTTTCTTTATGTTGCTTTGTCATCATCAAATAGGGGGAGATTGTTGATCCTCTCTCTCACTGATTTGATGATAATCCCTTTTACCTTTTGAAGTATTATTGTTTCTGTCTTTTCAGTTCTAGCGATCATCACTGAGTTTGTTCAGTGATTGCTGAAACACGCATTGTAATCCTACAGCGACAGCGACAGCGACACTTTAAGAAGACAAAGCTCACCCCCAAGAACCTTTAGTGAATGTCGAAGACTGAAACTGAAGATTAGTGACTGGGGAGTCCGTGATCTGAAGTGGTATTCAGCTATTACAAACTGGTCAACATATGTCTGAAGACTGCACAAGCCTTAGTGAATGTTGAAGAGACCTCCAGCATTATTCCAGCATTCAACGATCAAATGAAGCTTGACATGCACGATTGTTTTTGTCTTGTCCTTCCTGTTGATCCTCTCTCTCAGTGATTTTATGATAATCCTTTTTACCTTATACGAAGTATTTTGGTTTCTATCTTTCTGTTCCAGCGATCATCACTGAGTATGTTCAGTGATCGTTGAGAACATATAATGTAAATTTATCAGTGACAACGATACTTCAAGAAGACAAAACTCAGACCAAAGAACCTTCAACAAAAGTCGAAGACTGAAAGTAAAGATTAGAGACTGGCGAGTACGTGTGAAGACTGCTTAAAGCCTCAACGAATGCTGAAGAGACCTTCAGCTTATTCCAGCATTTAGCAATCAAAAGAAACTTGTAGAACACGATTGTTTTTGTCTTGTCCTTACACACACAAAGGACAAACCCATACCCTTTCTAGAGTATAGTACAGTATGAAGCCGATTAGTTGACTCTATTACCCACCAACTTTGTGAAAGGATGTCTGCTCATGAATAGGCTTTTGTACTATTCACTGTATCAAAGGACAAGTCTTTCTCTAAAGACTTGACACGTGTTCATACCCTACTACATTGCATTAAATGGGGTATAAATAGATGTGTTCTATCTTCATGCAGAGATACGAAATACTTACTCTTGAACCCTAACTTATGTTTATAAGTAAAAGAACACACATCTAAGAACACAAAAATCACTTATCTTCAAAAGCAAGTTAGAATCCCTTTCTTAAGTATTCTAAATAGTTTTTACCCAGAAAAAACTAACTTCCTACTAAGTCTCTTACAGCAAATCATCTCTCTTTGCTAAGAACTATTGTGTAACTTAGATTGTTTAGATAGGTTATATTTACCTTATCTTTCTGCAAACAACCTTGTAAAATATGTATTGATCTTTCTTTATCAATATATATTTTACATTTGTAAAGTTTACTGTGATAACCGGGTCCTAGTTATCACCCAAGGTATTTATTACGTGAATTAACTATTTATATGGATACATGCTTACATGGGTTAAATATGTGACTGTGTGTATTTTATGCATGGGAATATATATGCATAATATGCAGGTGCATATATATATGTTTTATATATGTATATGCATAATATGAAATAATATGTAAAAGTGTATATGTGCCTACATATGCATGGGTGATTTCGGTTATATGTATGCATGTGGGAGGGGGAGTAGCTGACTTTCCAAATTTGGAAAGTATAAACGTAGTGGCTTGGGAAGAGGCAAAGGTTTCTTGCCTCTTTGAGATTTTGGGAGAATTGGACAGAAAAGTTATCCGGTGATCTTTTGGCTTTGCATTCATCTTCTTCAAAACCAAAGTAATTGCATAAGGTGAGTGGTTAAATGTTTTTAAAAGTATTTTGAATTGCATATTGGTTAGAAATATGAAAGTTTACCCGGTCATAGCTTTAAATCGGACAAGTGAAGTCCGGATTATTTTAAGTCGGACACGTGTTGTCCGATTTAGTTTTAAATCGATTGCTTTATCGATCGAATTAGAGTTAGTGAGATTTTGAATTTTGTAAACCAGACAAAGGTTTTGAATAGAGAAGTAGGAATACGATCAAGAGTTGTTCGGTTTAGTTTTAAATCGATTAAAGGTTTACCTGGTATAATATAATCCGATTATGCTTTGATCGGACTTTTTTTAGTGTTGTCCGGATTGATAAATCGGACAAGGGATTAAAGGTTTACCCGATACAATATAATCCTATATTTTGGGAAATGTTCCTACCAAGCATGATGACATAAGTCTGTTTTGGTATGGAACTGGATTTTTGATAAATGTTTCTATTAACCGTGGTGACGTAAGTATGTTTTGGCATGTAACTGGATTTTTGGTAAATGTTTCTACCAAGCGTGGTAACGTAAGTCTGTTTTGGTATGGAACTGGATTTTTGGTAAATGTTTCTACCAAGCTTGGTGACGTATGTCTATTTTGTTATGAAACTTGTTTTAAGAGGTAGTTCCCCCAGACATGGTGACATTTGTCTGTTATGGCTCGAAACTGGGTGATGGGTACTTTCAGAAGTGGTGACTTATGTCTGTTCTTGTAAGTAGCCCTATTTTGATGGATGAATAAATGTGTATCAAGGAGAGGTGTACCTTGGAATAAAAAAAATGCATTGTCATATGTGGATATTACTATAACTCTTATTATTATTATTACTAATTAGATTTAATAATTTTGAATCATCATTTCTTCGTGACTTAATGAATTAGAGATATTATTCTTGTTAGAAAATAATAATTTAGATGTTATTGAGAAGGGAAAAATGGTTTGTCATAAGAGGCATTTATTGCTTAAACTTTCTATTAATATTTGTAATACATACAGGTGAATTCTTGTCTTTTAAAACAGAGCGGCTCTAGTCTGTTGAGTCAAAAAAGGCTTTGGGCGTAATATTAATTCCATTTTGGAATATTGGATCTTGGAATAGGTGCATTTGCACCAAAAATTTATATTAATAAGTTGATTTTATTATCCATTATATTGAGAACTGCAATATTTGGCTTAAATACAAATAATTCTGGGTAAAGTTATTTTATCATACTTTAGTGTTTATCACTCTGCATATGCAAAGAAGGGATTTACTCACTAGACCCTTCTGGTCTAACCCTCATTTTCTGTTTTAAAAATATGCAATGCCAGAACTGTGGGGTCTAGGGATAGTAAGGGGAAAGGGAAAATATGATTATTTTCCTAACTTGATATATGCTTTTGAAGATCTGCATAAGGTTGCTTATTTTGGAAGACACATGTTGTTATACATGTGATAGTACAGGATTTTATTTTGGAATTTTTCATATGTAGATTCTGTACATATAAGAATCCTTGTACTAGTGGGACCATTGTGGTGTAATATGTATTTCTATGTAATGAAATATGTGTTATTTGAAAATGTGGAGTTTGGGGGTGTTACAGAGTGGTATCAAAGCCTTAGTTTAAGGGATTTAGGTATTCAAAGCATGATGCCTAGACTTAAACTGTCATTTGCAAATTAAGGGTCCCGGACATAATTAGTATGACTAGAAATAAAATATAATGGGTTAAAGAGGGCAGTATGTAAGGTGAATTCGAATTACAAATGGCCAATCTAATTATGAATTTACAGGTATATACCTAAACTCGGATACCATATTATATTTGGGAATGTGAATATGTGATATTTAATACTAAAATATCTGCAGATGTCTAGTCGATCACGAAGATCAGAGAGAATCGTTTGTCCCGAGTCCGATGAAAGGGAGGAATCTCCTATTAATCCTCCAACTTATGCTTCGGGGAGTAGAGGTCGGGGAAGGATCAAGGGTAGAGGTTGAGGGAGGAGTCAGATTCCGGAAGGAAGTTAGGCTGAGATTCGCCCTGGTCAAGGAGAATCTATTTCTGGGAACGTACATCAGGAACAGGGGAAACAACCTGAGTTTATAACTAGTGACGTTCAGGTAGAGGAAATGGGAAAACTGAGGGAAACTCTGATATCCATAATAGGATTGCTGGCTAGAGTAGAAACTGAGCAAGTTGGAATTAATCCTCCAGCTTCTTCAGCAGGCAGCAATAACAGGGGAGGAGATATAAAAATGTTCCTGACATGTAAACCTTCAACATTTTCAGGAGAGATAGATCCAGTAAAAGCAATGTGCTAGATAAAAGATATTGAATTAGTATTTAACACCAGTAGGTGTGCTGAAGAAGATAAGGTTAGATTTGCAGTATCTATGCTAAAATCTAATGCCTTGTATTGGTGGGATGTGGAGTCCTTAACATCACCAAATATCCTGCAAATGATGCCTTGGGAAGAATTTGTGAACAAATTAAAAACACAATTCTGTCCTACAACGGCAGTAAGGCAGATGGAAGAAGATTTTTGAAAGCTGGAGCAAGGAAATAGATCTAGACGGGATTATACCGAGTCCCGAAAGGTGGAAAGGTATATTTGGGGTTTGAAATCTTCTATCCGGGAGTTTGTGATTGCTATGAAACCTGCTACCTTCACTTTAGCCGTAAATGCTGCAGAAGTCATAGAAACAAACAAAAATTGATAAGATGAAGAGAAAACAATAGAGAAAAGAAAGTGGAAAGGGTCTTCAATCAGTTTTCAAAGACCCAAGTTTGTAAAATCAGATAATCGTACTCCTTAGCCACCCCCTGCTAGAACTTGTCCGCGGTGTCAGCAGGTGCATCAGGGAAGTTGACCATCTGAGCCAAAAAGATGTTATTGTTGTGGTGAGGTAGGACACTTGTCAAGGGACTGCACTACACCCAAAAGGTGTTTTTAGTGCAATTCACTTGACCATATCCGACCAAATTTTCCACAACTAAGAGCTCCTCATTTGACAATGGGAGGAAATGCTCCCAATAACCGTGGAAGGTTTAGTGCACTGAGAGGAGGCCAGAATGGAGCAAGGGGTAGATCATTTCAAATGACGAAAAATGAGGCATAAGTAACCCCAGATGTGGTAAGAGGTACCTTTCTTCTGAATTATATACATGCGAAGGTGTTGTTTGATTCCGGTGCAAACTTTTTGTATGTATCACCATCATTTGCTCAATCTGCATGTTTGCATTATGTGCTACTTGATGACGAATTAGTAGTTGACACTGCTAATAGTCAAGAATCTGTTACTAGTGTATTCAATAACTGTATTATTGTTATTGAGGGGTGTGAGTTACCAATTCGGTTGTTCCCAATGCCGATGAAAGAATTTGATGTAGTAGTAGGTACGGATTGGTTGGCAGAACATCAGGCCAGTATTGTCTGTAATAAGAAAATGATCAGAATTAATTTTCCAGACAGAGGGTCAGTTATTATCTATGGTGATCGCCAGAATCATCATACTAGCCTTTTGTCTATGTTGAAAGCCCAAAAGTGTATTCGGAAAAAGTTTCAGGGATGTTTGGCATATGTTATTGATGTAAAGAAAGTAAAAGGAAAGCAGGAATTGATTCCAATTGTTAATAAAATACCCAGAAGTCTTTCTAGAAGATTTGTCTGGTTTACTGCCGGACAGAGTTATCGAGTTTAGAATTGATCTCCTACCAGGGGCAGCACCAGTAGCTAAGGTGCCGTATCGGTTGGCTCCATAAGAATTGAAAGAATTGGTTACTCAATTAAAGGATCTACATGATAAAGGATTCATTTGGCCCAACACTTCACCCTGGGGTGCTCCAGTCCTTTTTGTTAAGAAGAAAGACGGGTCTATGCAAATGTGTATAGACTATCGAGAATTGAACAAGTTGACAATCAAAAATAAGTATCCTTTGCCAAGGATTGATGACTTGTTTGATCAACTGGTGGGGGCAAGCTATTTCTCCAAGATCGATCTGAGATCAGGGTATCATCAGCTTAAAGTCAGGGAGGAAGACATCGCTACAACAGCTTTCCGAAATAGGTACGGGCATCATGAGTTTTTAGTTATGCCGTGCGGTTTAACTAATGCGCCCGCAACCTTTATGGATTTAATGAATAGGGTATGTAAGGAATATCTTGATAAATTCGTCATTATTTTTATTGACGATATTCTTATATACTTTAGGACCGAATAGGAGCATGCAGAACATCTTCGCCTGATACTGGAACTTCTAAAAAGGAAAAAACTGTATGCAAAGTTGTCCAAGTGTGAATTCTGATTAAGGGAGGTTCAGTTTTTGGGTCATGTCATTTCGGAAGCAGGGGTGAAAGTAAATCCAGCAAAGATAGAAGAAGTTGAAAAGTGGGAGGCCCCAAAGACCCCATCTGAAATTCGAAGCTTTTTGGGATTGGCAGCCTATTATTGTAAATTCATTCAGGACTTTTCTAAAATAGCTGTGCCATTGACCAAATTGACTCGGAAGAATGTTCAGTTTCAGTGGGAGGAAGAACAGCAAAAAGCCTTCCAAATGTTGAAAGATCATCTCTGTAGTGCCCCAGTGTTAACTCTACCAGATGAAGCAAAAGATTTTGTAGTATATAGTGATACCTTGAAATTGGGATTGGGATGTGTTCTGATGCAAAGAGGGAAAGTAATTTCTTATGTGTCAAGGGAACTAAAGGATCATGAGAAGCAATATCCAACTCATGATATGGAATTGGCAGCAGTGGTGTTTGCTTTAAAAATATGGAGGCATTACTTCTGGGAACAAAATGTCAGATCTACACTGATCATAAAAGTTTACAACACCTATTTAACCAGAAAGAGCTGAATATGCTGGATCGAACTTGTTAATGATTATGATTGTGAAATCCTCTACCACCCACGAAACGCCAACGTGGTAGCTGACACTTTAAGTAGGAAAGAAAGAAGTGGAACTATAAAGACTGTGGCGATGAGAATAAAATTTAGCCCCTCACATTCATAAAGAAATTCTGAGATGTCAGAAAGAAGCTATGAAAGAGAATCTTCTCAAGTCAGAAAGATTGGGTAATATGGGTAATTGTTGATTGTTTATCTAAATCTGCACATTTTCTACCTATAAGAGAGGGATACTCTTTATAAAAGTTGGCACAGATTTATATCAAAGAGATTGTAACCAGACACGGTGTTCCACTATCCATTATCTCTGATAGAGATAGTCGCTTCACTTCAAAGTTTTGGGAATGCTTGCAGAAAGCTCTAGGGTCTGAAATCTGATTAAGCACAGCCTATCATCCGCAAACTGATAGGCAGAGTGAAAGAACCATCCAGACTCTCGAAGACATGTTGAGAAGTTGTATCATTGACGTCGGGGGATCGTGGGAAGATCATTTTCCACTGATAGAATTTGCTTACAATAACAGTTACCATTCCAGCATCCAAGCGGCATCGTGTGAGGTATTGTATGGATGTAAATATTGAACGCCGTTGTGTTGGAACGAGATAGGTGAGCAGCAGTTGATGGGTCCCGAGATTGTTCAAGAAACTTCCAAAAATATTGAACAGATTCGTGAAAGAATCAGAACAGCACAAGAACACCAGAAAAGCTATGCCAATAATCGTCGGAAGCTGATTGAGTTTTGTGTGGGCGATTTTATGATGTTGAAAGTTTCTCCATGGAAAGGTATTATCAAATTTGGAAAGAAAGGCATGCTCAGTCCAATGTATGTTGGACTGTTCAGAATACGTAACCGAATTGGGCCAATGGCTTATCAGTTAGAGCTACTAGAAGAACTTAGTCTGATCCATAACACCTTTCATGTATCGAACTTGCGGAAATGTTTAGTTGATCCAAGTCTAGCTGTACCGCTTCCAAAAGTTAAACTGGATAATAAGTTGAACTTTGTAGAAACACCAGAACCTGTATCCGAGAGAAAAATTAGGGTGTTGCGGAATAAAGAGATCAGTTTGGTTAAAGTACAGTGGCGGTATCACAAGGGATCAGAAGTAACTTGGGAACTAGAATAAAAAATGAGAACAAAATATCCATGGCTTTTTGAATAAAAGAATTCCGAGACAGAATTATTTTGAGGGGTTGATAATATGGTAACCGGGTCCTGGTTATCACCCAAGGTATTTATTATATAAATTAACTATTTATACAGATACATGCTTATATGGGTTAAGTATGTGAGTATGTGTATTTTATGCATGGGAATATATGTGCATAATATGTAGGTGCATATATATATATATATATATATGTTATATGCATAATATGTAAAAGTGTATATGTGCCTACACATGCATGGGTGATTTCGGTTATATGCATGCATGTGGGGGGGAGTATTTGGAAAGTATAAATATAGTGGCTTGGGAAGAGGCAAAGGTTTCTTGCCTCTTTGTGATTTTTGGAGAATTGGAGAGAAAAGTTATTCGGTGATCTTTTGGCTTTGTGTTCATCTTCTTCAAAACCAAAGTAATTGCATAAGGTGAGTGGCTAAATGTTTTTAAAAGTATTTTGAATTGCATATTGGTTGGAAATATGAAAGTTTACCTGGTTATAGCTTTAAATTGGACAAGTGATGTCCGGATTATTCTAAATCGGACACGTGTTGTCCGATTTAGTTTTAAATCGATTGCTTTATCGATCGAACTAGAGTTATTGAGATTTTGAATTTTGTAAACCAGACAAAGGTTTTGAACGGAGAAGTAAGAGTACGATCAAGAGTTGTTCGGTTTAGTCTTAAATCGATTAAAAGTTTACCCGGTATAATATAATCCGATTATGCTTTGATCGGACATGTTTTAGTGTTGTCCGGATTGATAAATCGGACAAGGGTATGTTGTCCGGATTAATAAATCGGACAAAGGGGACTTGTGTTGTCTGGATAGCTTGTCTGGATAACCTGTCCGGATAACTGTTTTTGGGTATAAAATTGTTAAGTGTTGAAATTTTCACAATTTAATTATTATTGGGTTTAAATATATTATTGTGAAAATGGGTATTTTATATCTTTAAAACAAAAAAAAAGAAGTGTTTCTACCAAGCGTGGTGGCGTAAGTCTGTTTTGGTATGAAACTATATTTTGGGAAATGTTCCTACCAAGCATGGTGACGTAAGTCTGTTTTGGTATGGAACTGGATTTTTGGTAAATGTTTTTATTAAACGTGGTGACGTAAGTCTGTTTTGGTATGGAACTGGATTTTTGGTAAAAGTTTCTACCAAGCGTGGTGACGTATGTCTGTTTTGGTATGAAACTTGTTTTAAGAGGTAGTTCCCCTAGACGTGGTGACATTTGTCTGTTCTGACTTGGAACTAGGTGATATGTACTTTCAGACGTGGTGACTTATGTATGTTCTGGTAAGTAGCCCTGTTTTGATGGAGGAACAAGGGTGGCATATCAAGGAGAGGTGTACTTTGGAATAAGGGAGACATTGTCATATGTGGATATTACTATAACTCTTATTATTATTACTAATTAGATTTAATAACTTTGAATCATCATTTTTTCGTGACTTGAAGAATTAGAGATATTATTCTTGTTAGAAATAATAATTTAGATGTTATTGAGAAGGGGAAAATGGTTTGGCATTCATTGCTTAAACTTTGTATTAATATTTGTAATACATAGAGAGGAATTCTGGTCTGTTAAAACAGAGAGGCTCTAGTCTGTTGAGTCAAAAGGGGCTTTGGCCGTAATATTAATTCCATTTTGGAATATTGGATCTTGGAATAGGTGCATTTGAACCAAGAATTGATATTAATAAGTTGATTTTATTATCCATTATATTAAGAACTGTATTATTTGGCTGAAATACAAATAATTCTGGGTAAAATTATTTTATCATACTTTGGTGTTTATCACTCTGCATATGCAAAGAAGGGATTTACTCACTAGACCCTTCTGGTCTAACCCTCATTTTCTGTTTTAAAAATATGCAATGCAGGAACTGCGGGGTCCTGGGATAGTAGCGGGAAAGGGAAAATATGATTATTTTCCTAACTTGATATATGCTTTTAAAGATCTGCATGAGACTGCTTATTTTGGAAGATACATGTTGTTTTGCATGTGATAGTACAAGATTTTATTTTGGAATTTTTATATATAGATTTTGTACATATAAGAATCCTTGTACTAGTGGGACCATTGTGGTGTAATCTGTATTTCTATGTAATGAAATATGTGTTATATACAAATGTGGTTTATGGGGGTGTTACATTTACTGTGTTTGTATTCATCCCCCCCTTCTAAAAACTGTTATACACATCTTGTATGTCACACCCCGCTAAAGCGGAAACACGAGATGTAACAGACAAGCGAGTCATAGCAATAGTTTATAAATAACACCATACCAAGTTCTTTCCAAAAACAAAGTAGTTCATCGACATAACTAAAATTAGAATTTTACACAGCGTTCTCAAAACACTTGAAAAAGATCCATGCTCAAGTATGCTCCCAAAATCCAAATAACTTTACTTAGAACCTGAAAAGCATGGAATAAAACAAAGTCAACTACAAAGAGTTGGTGAGTTCACGAATTTTCACATGCATAAAATGTTTCAATGCATAAACCAAGTAGTCGCAAACTTATGCGAATTCTTTGCACCTAATAAATGTAAATC
>NW_020201854.1:30673-32097 GCF_001531365.2 Cynara cardunculus var. scolymus
ACTAACTTGGTTAGCTACCCGCCGAAACATGATCTAACAAACTAATCTTGGGAGATAAGCAAGATGATCTCAGATCATCGAGGCTAAATCCTAGAAAGGCTTAGCTTTCAATAAAGATCCTAAAATAAGGTACTAACCTGAAATCCCAAAAATGCAGAATTGTCACAGTCTCCGCAGGCCAGAAAAATTTCGTCCCGAAATTTAATCGTCAAGATTCAAATAATGGTTGCCTTTGAGAACAGGTGGGGATACTTGCTTTTCATGAAGTCCTCCCTTTCCCATGTATACTCCGGTCCATGCTTGGAGTTCCAATGAACTTTTACTATAAGGATCCTGTTATGCCTCAACTGCTTAACTTTTCTATCCATGATTTCTAGGGGTTTTTCCACAAAATGCAGTTGGTCGTTAACTTGCACGTCTTCCAGTGGCATCACTTGAGTTTCATCTAATAAGCATCTTTTAAGATTCGATACATGGAATGTATTATGGATAACGCTTAACTCCGAGGGCAAATTTAGCTTGTATGCCACTGGCCCAATCCTTTATGCTATTTCGAAGGGACCAATATAACGAGGACCCAACTTGCCTCTCTTTCCAAAACGCATCACTCCTTTCCACGGCGAGACCTTTAGAAAAACATTATCACCTTTATGGAACTCTAATGGTCTCCTCTGATTGTCGGCATAGCTTTTTCTGACGATCCCTTGCAGCCCTGAGTCGATTTCTGATTACCATAATCTTATCGGTAGTTTCTTGGATAACGTCAGGTCCAGTTAGTTGCCTATCGCCAATTTCTGACCAACACAGTGGAGATCTGCACTTGCGCCCATACAAAGCTTCATAAGGCGCACATTGGATGCTGGTATGGTAGCTGTTGTTGTAGGTAAATTCCACTAACGGAAGATGCGTGTCCCAGCTTCCACCAAAATCTATAACACAGGCGCGCAACATATCTTCCAGGGTCTGGATAGTTCTTTTGGTTTGTCCATCAGTTTGTGGGTGATAAGAAGTGCTTAGGTCTAGACGAGTACCCATCCCTTGCTGAAGCGACTGCCAAAACCTTGACGTAAAACGGTTGTCCCTATCCGATAGAATGGAAACAGGCACCGCATGCCTAGCGACGATTTCGTTTATATATATCTGAGCTAACTTCTCCATCTTATAATCTTCTCGGATTGGCAAGAAATGAGCTGATTTTGTCAATCGATCTACATTCACCCATATAGCGTCATGCCCTTTTCCTGATCGGGGTAACTTAGTTATAAAGTCCATCGATATATGTTCCCATTTCCATTGAGGAATTTCGGGCTGTTGGAGCAGACCAGAAGGTTTCTGGTGTTCAGCCTTGACTATTGCACAAGTTAAACACTTATTTACATACAATGCAATGTCTTTCTTCATTCCAGGCCACCAATAATATGCTC
>NW_020201854.1:34217-35808 GCF_001531365.2 Cynara cardunculus var. scolymus
GTTGGGATCCTCCCTCGCTTCCCTGGCTCCCAATTCAAATGCTCTGCCTCGAGCCTGACTTCCTGGGTTGCCTAAACTGTCCTGCCGGATCTGGTTTGCATTTGCCCATGCTTTCCTTTTTGGGCAAACATTCCTTATATGGTCTGGACTTCCACAATCAAAACATAGACGCTTTCGGCAGTCCTTTGCCATGTGGCCCCCTAGGCGACACCTTTGGCAGATGATGCAATTCCCTCGATGCGGAAATTTGCACTTATTGCATCTAACTGCATCGTCCTGTCCCACCACCTGTGATTGAGCTCCAAAATTCCTTGTTACTCTTCTGCTTCTGTCGAATCTCCCTCCAATTCTTCGATCCCCATGCTCCTCCAACTTTCGTTTTCCTTTGGCAAACCCTCCRGATCTCATGGCATTATTCGTGAGCTTTGTAGCAATTTCTATCGCCTCCTGAAGAGTCTTTGGGTTGGCTGAGGTTATGTTTCCCCTAATTTCTGCAGATAATCCCCAAATATACCTTTCTATTCGAACTTCCTCTGGTGTCACAAGATGCTGCACCAGGTTTGCCAATTCATGAAATCTCGTTGTGTATGCAGAAATATTGTCTCCTTTCATTTCGAGGTTCCATAATTCCATTTCCAACTTTTGGAGTTCACTCCTCGGGCAGTATTCGTCCTTTAGTAACTTCATAAATTCTTCCCAGGAGAGTCGGTTAGCCGCTTCTCGGCCTCTGGTTTGTACTAAAGTATTCCACCAAGTGAGCGCCCTTCCTTGCAATAGACAGGCCGCATACTCTACCTTATTTCCTTCGGTACATTTGCTAATGTGTAGAACGGACTCCATGCTCTCGAGCCATGACAGTAATCCTATCGCTCATTTGGTCCCATTAAATTCTTTGGGGTTGCAAGCTCTGAAAGTCTTGTAAGTGCATTCCTGCGGAGGCCTAGACTCAGAGTTTGAGGGTTGATTGGCATTCAGACCAGCAGCCACTTGGCTGACTATATTGGGAAGTGCGGCAATAAGTTGATCTGTCACGAGTTGTGCTATATCGGGGTTCTCCCTTCTTGGCGGCATTTCCTTGGATCCTATTTAGAATGGATTTCATAAGTTTGATGGCAAAACAAGTGTTATAGTTTCCCAGATATTTCTATGGTACCCAAAAGTTTTCTTCGCATGGAGGATGATCAGGCATTACCAAAACCATAATAGAGTAAACTCATTCGAACAATAAATTGAAATAATAAGCATTCTTCAGAAGGTGTTCATGCATTGATATTTGATGGCAAGTAAAAAATAGAGTCTTCTAGTAACGGAACAAAAAGTGAGTATGCTACTCTTAATTTTCCTTTTAGAACAACATCCATCCTATGGCTATTCCCAATGCCAACATCATCATTCCACAAACCACCAACCATTTATACAGCCTCCTAATTTCCATCCTGGCGGCAATAGCAGTCTCTCTGTTCCTTATTATGCTCTAGTGGTGCGCTTCTATCACATCGGACAGGTTGTTGAGGATGTGATGATGATATCCTAGCCGAGTCTGATGTACTTGCGTGTCGCTGCAATCCTCCTCACCCACTCTCTTTCAGTT
>NW_020201854.1:38861-47523 GCF_001531365.2 Cynara cardunculus var. scolymus
TCTACAACCTTGAGTCACACGCCTCCCAAACCGGTTGCATGCCCAAGAACGGCAGCATTGGTGGGGAGGGTCTCGAGCTCAACAATTTCAAGAACTTAAATTATTAACACAAAATCAATATCTCTAAATAAATTCCAGAAAAGGAAACAAAACAAATAAAATTTTGATTTCAACGAGATTTCAAGAAGAGACATCTGATTTAAAGATGCATGCAGATTCTATCATCCGAAAGTATGATCAGACCTCACATGCAAGGATTTTCTCCTTCTTTCTTAGAGATTAAAAAACATGGGTCATAGATTATTATCCCAACGAAGACACATGCAGGTCTTGGATGAATAATCTCTCCTCTTCAAATCCCAAAATTTTACTTAAAGAATTACGTAGAGAAAAGGATAAAGACTTTCGGATATCTAAAAGAAAATAGGACAGCTTTAAAACATACCTTTTTTTGACAGGTTGATACGAATGAGTGTCAAGAACAGCAAAAGTCTTGAGTTTTGCTAGGAGGATTAGAATCGGTTGGAAGGTGATGGAGTTAGAGAGAGAGAGAAAGAGGACGGAATAGCTGGACTTTTGGAGAATGAAGAATTTTCAAAAGGAAAGGGGTATTTATATGGGGCTTCTAGATAAGGAATGGGCTGGCCTTTAAAGGCCCAAGCCCAAAATGCTTTTATTTTCTAAATACTAGACCCCAATAATTTTAAATAAACAAAACAATTTGACAAAAGATTTTAAAACTCCACTCTTTTAAAATTAATTGGCAGCTTAATATAAAAAGATTGGACTTGAATATCAACTTTATTTTTATGAAACATTTCAAGACTATTTGGCATTGCATAAACTAACTTGATTAGCTACCCGCCGAAACATGATCTAACAAACTAATTTTGGGAGATAAGCAAGATGATCTCAGATCATCGAGGCTAAATCCTAGAAAGGCTTAGCTTTCAATAAAGATCCTAAAATAAGGTACTAACCTGAAATCCCAAAAATGCAGAATTGTCACATTGTAGACCCTAAAGGGACCAACAAGTGGTATCAGAGCAGTGTATCCTCTATTCTTGTTGTTTAGTTGTTTCTCTGTATTATATTATCTTTTTCTCTAGATAATCTTACTGCTTTCAAATGGCTTTACAAAACACAAACACACTTTCATGATAATGGCTCTCTTGCCAAACCACCCCGTTTTATCCGAGACAACTTTAGTTTTTGGAAAAATCGGATGTCCCCTCTTTATGGAAGGTATGAATCTTGAAATTTCACACTACATAGAATGTGGACCATATGTTCCAGATGCTATTTCTCCAGCTGTTCCTGAAACAGCTACGATTGCCGCGATTCTTGAACGACAGATTCCAAAGCTCCCTCATCAATGGAGCGATGAAGACAGGAAGAAGATAGCTATACACACTCGTGCTAGGTTTATAATAGTTATGTCTCTCCTGATCATGTTTATCATTCTGTTATGAAACTCAGAACCTCGAAAGCCATGTGGGACACTTTATGTGTTCAATATGAAGGAACCTCTCAGGTTCAAGAATCGTGAAAGATTAATTTAGTAACAATATGAAAGCTTTATCTATGGAAAGACTAAAACATTGTCTGAAGTACATCAACGTTTTACTTGTCTTCTTATAGATTTAAGGACTGTAGGCATGGAATATTCTAATTCTGAAACTTTAACGAAGTTTCTAGATTTTTTTCCTGAGTCTTGGGATACTTATTCCATGTGTCTCAAGATGCCAAATGACATGTCCTCTCTCTCTCTCCCCCTTAGCATTCTTTATGGGATACTGCTTAATCATGAGCAGTCTCGACAGCTGAAAAAAAATCTAATCAAGGATTCCAGAGAAATGAACAGCCTTCCGTTAGCTCTAATCTCTAAAGATGCTTAAACTAAAAACCCATCTTCTTCTTCTTCTTCTCTTCCTCCTATTGTTGTCACTGAGTTAGATTCTACTAACTCTAAGGATTTATCAGAATACGATCTTGCAGATTTTGATGAATCATTGGCACTATTAACTAAATCTTTTAGGAGATTCGCCAAAGTCTGATAACATAGACAAGGCTTTAGCGATCTGCTACAACTGTCACCGCAAGGATCACTTTGCTAGTGAATGCAGGTTTAAGAAGGCTGTAACGCCATCTTCTAAAACCCCATCCTCCTTCATATCTAAGGATGACAAATACCTAAAGTTGGAGGAGAAGTACAAGAAGATGAAGAACTTCCAGCGAAAGGCCAAAGGTCTTGTCGCTGAAGAGCACGATTGGGTTGATTCATCTAATGAATCATCATCTGATGAGGAAGATACAGCCTATCTCTACTTAATAGCCAAAGATATCAAAAAAGAAGCTTCAGAGACATCAACTTCTAATGATCCCTCATCATCCTCACCTGCTCAAGTAAGTCTCCTGAATGAACCCTCTTCTTCTTCTTCTTCTTTTTCTTCTAGCCTATCAGCATTAGACATGCTGACGGTGGATCTTTACAATTCCCTGAATGGAAAGTCTAAATAGAAATGCTTAATCTTGATCTTCAAGAACAGTTGAAGATTTGTCATTCAAAGATCAAACAGCTAACTAATATTGAAGAAAATCTTAAGGATCAGGCATTGTGAACCAAACCATCACTGTCGAACATGAATAAGCTATAGCTGAGCATGAGCAAGTAATTGCTGAACTCAAGGCTGAGAAGGCTACCATAGAAGGATAGTGCAAAGCCTCTGTCAAGGCCTCAGAGATCATTAATGCTCAGATCCCTGCCAAGATAAAGATTGGTCTAGGATTCTCCTATAATCAGGAAGATAGTGTCACTAACAGGTCCATGCTAAAGTTTGGTACCTTTGTCTCTTCTATTCCCGACACTTCTTCCTCT
The DNA here is from genome assembly GCF_001531365.2 of Cynara cardunculus var. scolymus. Classification (NCBI taxonomy): domain Eukaryota; kingdom Viridiplantae; phylum Streptophyta; class Magnoliopsida; order Asterales; family Asteraceae; genus Cynara; species Cynara cardunculus. Next base: position 41,740 of record NW_020201854.1, read on the forward strand.
CAGTCTTCTTTTGCTGAGAGTCATCTTGATGGAACTCCTTCAAGTTCAGGTTGCATATACAAGGGTAAATCCATTGTCAAAGCACCTCTTCCCAAGAAGACTAACAAGTCAAATAGATCTAAATCTATTCCTTCAGCTTGTAAACCTTCTTCCTCTTTAGGGACTAAGAAATCTGAACCATCTCAGAAATCTAAGTCTCAGCTCAAGGACTCCAAATCCTCTAAAGTTTCTCCTAGAACTAATGGGAAGGGAATCCTTGGAGCTGGTCCCTCTTCAAATCTGGTACTTTCTGGCCCTAAAGCTACCTTCAGCTATAGGAAGTGTAAACATTGTGGTTAAATTACACACATTGCCAGTAAGTGTCCTTTTGCAGCCAAGGGCAAGAAAATAGCTAAGGCTGAGAAATCAAGCAAAGTGAAAACAACCACTAAGGCTGTTAATGCAACCAAGGTGAAGAAAACCACTAGAGCCTCTTCTTCAGGCTCAGTGAAGACAAGTACTGATGCTAAGCCTTTAGTATCAAATGTTGTAGTTCCAACCACTGAAGCCTTTTCATCAGGCTCAGTGAAGACACCCACTGACTCTATCTCTCTAGCATCAGTGGTTGTTCCTATTTCCACTAAACCCTCTCCAGGTTCAGTGAAGTCATCTGCTGATGCTGGTTCTTCAGTCTTAGTAGATGAAGCCTCTAACATTGCTGGACCCAAATAGATGTGTACCAAAAGCATTTTTAAACTGTTCCCTTGTGCAGAAAGTCAAAGGCATATGATATCTCGATAGTGGATGCTCAAGGCACATGACCGAAGACAAATTCCTTCTTATCAACTACAAGGAAGAAAGAGGACCATCCGTAACATTTGGAGGTAATGGAAAAGGATATACCAGAGGTTTTGGTATATTAACCAACGAGGTAACCACATTCAATCGTGTTGCATACGTTGAAGAAATGAAGCACAATCTTCTCAGCATCAGTCACCTGTGTGATAAAGACTACACAGTGAAGTTCTCCAAGAATTGATGCTATGTATACGACAAAGATGATTAGGTTTCCGTGACAGGTTCTCATCTAGAGAATGTCTATATTATTAATATGGATTCTTCCATCACTGAGAATAGCTGTCTTCTCTCAAAAGCCTTGTTAGACATTAACTGGTTGTGGCACAAACGACTTACTCACCTTAACTTCGTGACACTCAATGAATTGTCTAAAAATGATCTTGTCACTGGTCTTCCTCAACACTCCTTTGCAAATGAATCTATTTTCTTAGCGTGTGAAAAAGGAAAACAAACAAAAGCTATCTTTAAGTCAAAGCAAGTCTCTTCAGTGACATCGCCTCTTAAGCTACTGCACATGGATCTCTTTGGTCCTGTGAATATGCAATCTATTGCTGAAAAGAATTATACACTTGTTATTGTTGATGAGTATTCCAGGTGCACATGGGTCTTCTTTCTCGTATCCAAAAATGAAGCACTTGAAGACATCATATCGTTCATCAAGAAAATAGAAGTGCTTAACAACATTAAAGTACGATCTATTAGAAGTGACCATGGTACTGAATTCAAAAACAGTACCATGGATAACTTTTTTGAGTACAAAAGAATTTCTCACAACTTTTCTTCAGTGAGAACTCCTCAGCAAAATGGGGTCGCTGAAAGAAGAAATCGAACACTTATTGAGGCTGCTTGATCAATGCTCAGCGAGTCCCATCTCCCTACCAATTTCTAGGCTGAAGCTGTCAACATCGCTAGTTTCGCTCAAAATCGATCGATGAGGCTGCTCGATCAATGCTCAGCGAGTCCCATCTCCTCAGCCTATGAACTTTTCCATGGCAGAAAGCTATCTATTATCTTTCTACCAATCTTTGGTTGCACGTGTTTTATTCTCAAGAACCGTGATCCCAAAGCTGATAAAGGAATATTTCTTGGATATTCTTCAGTATCCAAAGCCTTTAGAGTATTCAACAAACGAAGACAAACGATAGAAGAAACTATTCATGTCACTTTTGATGAATCTCAATCAGCTAAGTCAAAACCCATCTTGAATGATGAAAATGAATTAGAAAACTAGATGTTCTCTTGTTATGGACAACCAGAAGCTACCTTCAGCGTTCCTCTCAACACTTAAGCCCCAGAAGCTGAAGATGAACCATTAATCATTCCAGTTACAGCTAGTCACACCAATGTGTCTTTATCAGAGCGCTGATATGCCCATTAGCTGTGTTCCTCCTTCTACTTCAAACACTGATCAATCAGTGAATGAAATGCCTTCAGCATCTAAACCTATTTCAGTTGCTGAATGTAACGCCCTCATTTGTTTTTGGACATTATGTAATCTAAAATGAATTCCTAAATAAATACTCCAAAAGACGGCTAAAATAAACCGTTTAAACCATTTACAGTGGAAGTCTTTGAATCAACCAGAAATTAACTTAAGTTCTAACCCACCTCATACCAGGTTAAGTTACAAAAGATCGACACAACACTACTAGACAAAAGACTAAAAATAAGATGATAATTAGCAACTCTCTAAGTGTGTCATTTGGCCTTATCCAACCTCAATTTACATGGTCCTGAGATGCATACACTATAGTCAGCTTATAAAGCTCAGTGAGTACATGGTTTACGTGAATAAAATCATATCTTGACATATATATGACATATATGCATTCTTTATAATAAAAGTCACAACTTTAAAAATATATATATATTTAGAACACTGAAAATAAGAGATCTTATATAATGTTTAGCCAGGTACGGGTCATTTAGTCACAAACACGCCCTGAGTTGATATGTCAGTCTTAATTGATCACACACTTTTCCGGGTCGTGTTTTATACTGGTCGTGACTTACTGGTCAAATGCCCACCCTTGAATCATAAAACTTTAATATGGAATAGCATGCTAGAGTTATTCGAAAATTGATTAAACACATATCATGTAACCATTCAAAAAATAACATACATGTAAAATATATCATAACATGTATGTAATTGAAATATCATGCATACGTACACATCATCAACAATTCATATCATGAAAAAAAAAATTTGTACTTAGGCATGCATCCCAGTGAAATCTCATGAAGACTCACCTAATAACGTATGTTGCTTAACTAATGTCGCTGACTGGTAACCTACAATTTATAATTACAAATAGTGCATAAATGATTAATTTCTCTCAAAGGCCAACATAAAAGTCAACTTTCAGTCAACTACGTCGACTAGGTCAACCTTGGTCAACTATGCTTAAAAACACTCCTCACATCAATTAAAATTATAGGAACCGTGAGTTCCAACATAAGGTGTCTCATCTAGCTATAGATCTTAAAACGACATCATAAACGTGATTATGAAGTTATCTATTATATGATAGATATGTTAATAATTACATATTTCGAGTTAAAAGCGTCCAAAATAAATTTACAACTCGAGTAACACCTCGTATAGTCAATTATTCATTTTATAACTCCATAAAATCATCTTTTATAAAATAAAATGTATATATATATATATATAACTCAAGAGCTATGCTTTAATCTCATAGAAAAAATCATCTAATTATTTAAATGATTCATTCTAATTATCCCCAAATAATTACATAGTTAAAGTAGTAAATTTCAACCTTGACGGTATTTTTATAAAGCAAAATGGTCACGTATTGCTCAAAATACACACTCTTTAATTTTAGAGGCGTTTTGATAATTTTATAAAAGCTAAAAAATAAAATAAAGTTGAAATCTACACATCTAAAATTTTTCAAGGAACTTTCTGGAGTGAAGAAAGTTTTTTAGATGTTAAGTTTAGTTTCCTAAATATTGGGGTTATAATAGAAATTTATTAAGTAAAGTCAGTTAATTACTAAATATAAGAAATTTCTAATACTAAATAGTGTGAAATGATCTCCTACCATAGTGGTTAATATGCGTCTTCACTAGGAAGAGGTTATGGGTTCGACAATCAAGGAATATGTCCAATACGAATCCCATACGATCAAGGAATATGTATAAAAGAATCAAATGATTTAAACCTTGATTAGCAAAGTGATGGAACAGTAGAAGAAAGTAATAGTCTTGAGCAATAAACTAGAGAGTTGAGCGGAGAAGACAATGAATAGTAATTGAGGATAAAAATTAAAAAGTAAAAATGAGTCGAATATTTATAGTCAATGTCAAAAACCGTTCAGATTCTTAAATCGCTCAAAGCTTATCCGGATTAGAATAAATCGGTCAAGGTGTCCGATTTATGAATTGAAAAATATCTAAGTGTTAATCCGGATAATAAATCGCTCAAGGCATGTACGATTTTGAAGAACACCGGTCAAGACTTGTCCAGTTTAAGGATAAACTGCTCAATGAAGAAAGATAAATCGATCAAGTTAAGAATTAAACCGTTCAAGAATTGAACGATTTAAAGACGAAAAATAAACTCAAGAAGCGATTTTAGGAGTATGGACAAATGAATTCATCGATTTAGTAATCCACTCAATCCCTTGCAAAGTATATCTAATCTTATCCGAATAAGAGTTTATCATATAGCCTTTTGTCCGGATGTCTAAATCGGACAATAAATCGGACAAGTGTTGTCCGATTAGACTAAATCGGCCAAACATTTATATTTCAAAACTCTATATCTTTCAAAAATTAGATAATACTTAAAATACCTTTAAAAAAATATAAACTGTTAGTTCAAAACAGATAAATTTCACTCCCCCTCAAAATATGATCAGATAAAAGAAATCACACTCCCCCTCAAATATAGATTCCCACGATGAAGAAATTTAAAATCAGATAGGAAAAATTGAAACACTGACTTGTATTTTTAAAATACAGATATTTGACTAAATGAATTTGAACTAAATACAATTCAATAAATTGAATAAAAATTCAAATTTTCAAATTTAACATACCTAACTTAGATACGAGAAAGCTAAAACGTTTTTCATCTAAAGCTTTCGTAAATAAGTCAGCTAATTGAAATTATGTGTTTACAAAATACAGTTCAATGGTTCTTGTTTCTACATGATCTTTAATAAAATGATACCGGATATCTATATGCTTGGTTTTAGTGTGTTGAACAGGATTACATGAAATAGCAATAGCACTTTTGGAATCACAGTAAATTGGAATTTTATTGAAATAAAACCCGCAGTCTCTGAGTTGTGTCTGCATCCATAGCACTTGAGAACAGCAGCTTGCAGCAGTTACATATTCTGCTTCGGCAGTGGAAATGGAAACGCAGTTCTGTTTCTTTGATGCCCAGTTGACTAGCTTGTCTCCCAAAAACTGTAGATGTCCTGTTGTACTTTTCCTGTCCAACATACAGCCTGCATAGTCTGCATCTGAATAAGCTGTCAGTTTAAAACCAGTACTCTTGGGATACCAGAGTCCAAGATTAGCAGTCCCTTTAAGATAACAGAAAATGCGCTTAACGGCACTTAGATGGGACTCCTTTGGATTAGACTGATATCTGGCACAAAGATGTGTTGAAAACATTATATCAGGTCTACAAGACGTCAAATACATCAAAGAACCTATCATGCCTCTATATGTTTTCTGATCAACAGCTTTTCTAGAAAGATCAGCATGGATCTTCGTTCCATGAGCCATAGGTGTTTTAATAGATGAACAGTTGTCCATATTAAATTTCTTTAGGATATCTAAAATATATTTAGTTTGGCAAATAAAGATTGTTAGCTCTCATTTCCTTAAATGTAAAAGTATAGAAAAAGTAAACTGCGAGTTTTGACAGAAGATGATCTGTCACAGAAGACCACAGAGGACCAACAG
>NW_020201855.1:0-1342 GCF_001531365.2 Cynara cardunculus var. scolymus
TTATTGCAGGGTGAAAATCACCAAAACTTTGTACAAAATAACTTTTTCATATATATAACAAATATATGAACAAATAGGAACATATTACCAGTACCTTTCCACTTTCAAGCCAAGCATTTAGCTATTCAAATAACATAATTCAAACCTTTATAGGTTTGAACCAACCAGGTTTCATATAATGCCACTTTTAAATCTTTTTCTTTAAACAAGGTTTATTTAAAGTTTCAGGCCAAACCTGTTATTTTCTCCATAATAACATCAACACAATGATTTCCAATAAAAACCCCGATCTTAAACCTTTAAATCACAAACAAAAAAATATTCCAGACCACGGTAATGTAATATAACTCTTACTATTATATCCTCTAAAACTACCATGGTCTGGAATCTTTATTTCTTTGTGATTTAAAGGTTTAGGATCAGGGTTCTTATTGGAAATCATAGTCTAAATGTTATTGAGGAGGAAATAACAGGTTTGGCCTGAAACTTTGAATAAACCTTGTTTAATTAGAAGGGTTTAAAAGTGGCACTATGATATACCTGGTTAGTACAACCTATTTGGGTTTTGATGTATTATTTGCAAGCATTGAGTTTGGCTTGAAAAGTGGAAAGGTACTGGTAATATGTTCCTATTTGTTCATATATTTGTTATATATATGAAAAGGTTATTTTGTACAAAGTTTTGGTGATTTTCACCCTACAATAACATAAATAGGGTAACTCACTAGACCTTTCGATCTAACCCTCGTTTTGTGATTTTAAATATGTATTGTAGGAGGTGCAGACGGTAAGGGAAAAGGGAAAATATGATAATTCCCTACGTGTATATCTGCATGAAGATTTGCTGATGATATGTATAGTTTTGGTAGATGAAACTTGATTAGTACAACAATTGTATTTTTGGACCGTGTATTCAGTATTGGTAGATTATTGTACTAAGGGACCTATGTGGTGTATAAACATGTATTTCTTATGTATGAAGTATATGTAACATGCAATGTGTGAAATGGGGTGTTACAAAAAATGGTATCAGAGCCTGAGTTTATGGGATTTAGGTATTTAACAGCATGATACCTAGACTTAAATTGTTATATTACATGTTAAGGACCCCAGACATAGTTAGCACCATTGGAAATAAATATGATGAGTTGAAAGAACAATGTGTAAGTGTTAGCTCTCATTTCTCTAAATGTAAAAGTACGGAAAAAGTAATACTGCAAGTGTTGACAAAAGAGGCTCTACCACATAAGATCACAGAGGACCAACAATAGAAGTTCAACATACAAGTCAAAAGTGACAGAACCTCTGTTATCTATCACAGAGGTTCTGGAAACTAGTCCTC
>NW_020201855.1:2885-5387 GCF_001531365.2 Cynara cardunculus var. scolymus
TAAAGAAATTTCAAGAGGCTCAAAACATTTATAAAAATATTAAGGTCAATTTGGGCAGAAGAGGTCTAGGTTTCTCGGAATTTGATAATAAACCCGGTTTCAAATCAAACAAAACTCTAGAGAATACCTTTAGATCCTCAAACAATTTGAAAAGCAAAATTTCTAAAACTAAGCCCATATTCAAGAGAAGAAGGCTGTTGGTTGATCCAGACACAAAACCATATTTATGAGGACTATATTGATTCCTACTCAACTTCTGTAAAGAAGGATTCCATTCCAAGGAAATTTTTGAGACAGAGTCATATAGGAATCTTCAAGTTTGGTCAACCAGATTCTCAAGAAAACTACCCWTTYGGTCAGCCTCTTGAACGAAAATTGTCCGCAGAGGCTCTGGAATTCTTTCCATCTTTCATCACAGAGCCTTCTGCAAATGAGTCTCTTCTTGAAAACCTTTTTGTCACAGAGCTCTCTGGAAAAGTATTATCTAAGCATGAAAATGCCTCAGATCTTGAAGTTAGTCCTAYACAAGTTGTAGAGACTGCTATTGATCTTGAAAAAGGAAAGAAAGAAATTCGAAAACAAAGTAATTCTCAATGCTCATCCTCTGCAACTCAAAGACCGACTTATACTTGGCAACAAATAACAAAATGGCCTCTGACTAATAATGTTTATGTCTCTGTAAAAGCTAGAAAACCAAAGAGGGGATCTAAAAATAAAAATKWTGTACCYYTCTTTSATGATTTTAAAGAAAAATTCAAAAAGGCTTCTTGTAATGTTTCCTTCTGTAACTGTTTCAATCTCATGCATGCTCTGTCTAGTCATATTCACCATTYTTCYKGTMTRGTCTCTCACCCTCAGAACCATGGATCTGGGGTGAACAATAGACAAGTTGGCAATTCTTCTTCTAAGAAAAGTAAGACTAAATCAAAAGATGCCATGGCAAACTACAAACAAGCTAATTTTAAGGGACCCAATTGGAAGTGGGTACCCAAATTGAGCGTTGTCTAAATGCAGAAGCAGCAGCTGGCACCACAGAGCTTCTGTCGAGAAACTATAAGAAAGAAGGTGCTTCTGTTGTTGTTGTTGTTTGTTTGTTTTAATTATTTATTTTTTCTGTATATAGTTTTTCTTTTAAATTCCATTTTTGTATATAGTTTTTATTTCTTGAATAACCTTTCACTTGATTCTTTAGTTAAACAGGTTTAACCTAGCAAAAGCTTGCAAGATTCAAGGGGGAGTATATGCTTTTAAAATGATAAAACCTTTTGAAGAAGAAAAAAATTTTTCATCGCAGAAGTATTTTTACAGAACCTCTATGATCACTTACAGAGGCTCTTTGAACGGAACTTCTGTCGACTCTTCTTCTTAGGATTTTAAATGGTTTTTGTTTCTAGGGGGAGCCAAGGAAACTGGCTCAGAGAGGGAGTTTTCACAATGAAAATTAAACCACAGAAGGTGTCAAAAACTTTTGTAGTATCTTGTTCTTAGAGGTCAACTCAACAGAACCTCTGGCGCTTCTAAAAGAGGCTCTATGAGTTTGAGCTGAGCAAGTACTCATCTCTCTGTGGATTTTCAAACCGTTTAGGTAATAACAAGGTGTAAGCTTATAAGAAGGCCCGACATATATCACAGAGGTTCTGTTACCCTTAGGCCTCTGACAGAACTCTCTTAATAGTTCTTGTCTATTGATATGGTACGCGTGGCTCTGTGGATAAGGGTTAGAACCTACACGCGCGTGTCAGAAAAGGGGGCGCACGTCATCAATCGTGCGTCTTCCCAAAACGGCGTGTCACAGCTGTTGAGCCATTTCAACCCAAAACCACTCATTACACCTTTTTGTAAATAAAACGGTTCAATTTAAATCCCTCCTATAAATACCCCTTTCCCCCAAACAATTAAACCTTTACCACTTTCAAAAATACTTAGGCGAACCTGCATCTTGTGATTTTCTCAAAGCAAAAACCTGCAACCTGCTACCATGTCTTCCTCATCCGCATCTACCCAATCCGTCAATGCTTCAAGCGACAATGAAGTTACCCAGGCTCAAGCATTGACATCCCACGCCTTGTCGTTTGTTCAAAACAAATACGAGAAAGTCGTTCTAGTCAAGAAGCCAAACAACTACTATTTTGCTCCTTCTACTACAGGTTTTCCCAATTTTACTTTTCCTTTAATTGAAATTCTAAGAAACCACCCACTTTTCTTTGTCCTATCTGCCACTAAGCCTACCACTGAAACCTACTTAACCCAATTTCTCCTCAGTTCCTATATCACAACCCTTGATAATTCTGGGTTAACCATTGTTGGATACGCCTCACATCCTTTTAATAAATCCCTGGTTCCATTAGAACTAAATGTGGACATATTGAGAACTGCCCTGCATTTGCCCACCTTGGAGGATCTTCACTTGAATGCCTATGCTGCAACACCCAAAGACGAGGAATTGATTCAATTCCTAGAGTTTCACTCATATGTGACCCCTATCACCAAAAGAACTTAATT
>NW_020201855.1:6507-8012 GCF_001531365.2 Cynara cardunculus var. scolymus
CCTGTTCTAGAGGGATCCCCTATTGAACAAGGCACGCACATGCTGAACCCAAACCAGCCTACCCACGCAGAGGACACTCTTTCGTCCTCTGTGGATTGCACAGCCGGGCAACCACAAAATACTCCTCCATCCTCTCAAAAGGATGAAGGTTTTAATACAAGAGTCCCTTCGCCCAAGAACTCGATACATCCCACAGAAGCATTTGTTGCTTCTTCATACAAGAGTGACCACCCAAAACGTGCTTCAGAGGCACAAGTAAGGCACACAGAGATAGAGGGTCTAGAACGCCCTCTGTCCCCACTAGATCACTCTGCCATGCTAGGCTCTGAACCTACATGGCACGAAATCTACAGAACACCAGTAGGCTCTCCTCTGGGAGATGTTTGAGGATCTGGTGAAAGTCCCCGAGCAGACTACGCAATACCAGTCGCTGAGGGCGCCTCACGCTACGAGGCTACTAAATCACCATATGTTGGTGGTTTAGGTTCCCAGGATATGTATGTGACAAAGGGGGAGCTTAAAACCTTTGCCACATAAATATTCAAAAAGATAGACGAGTTGAAAAGCTTGTTTATCTCCCGATCGATGGCAGAAGACCTTTCACCAATAACAGAGGCTCTGAAGGAGTTGAGCTCAACCACAGCAGAACTCAAGTCTACCCTTTCAACTCTTCAGAGCTCTATCTTACAGAAGGATGATCTCACAGAGGCGTTCAAAGCTCTAAGCCTCAACCCCTCCTCCATCCAGACCTTGAAGACAGAACTTTTAGAAATGGCCGCCCAATTCTCTGCCGACTTCATCTCTGCGGGCTACACGGATTACTCCTCTCTCAAAGACGAAATCAAGCAGATGTTTTCCTCTGCGGTGACTTACGGTATTGATACAAAGTCCTCAAGGGCCAACATCAATCACCTAGCTACCCGCAGAGAGATTGATGCTATGGTTGAAGCTCTGGGTAATCTCGTGTACAAGCACACAGACAAACTGCTCAAAGAGGCCCGTGCCTCCAACATAGCGATCAGAGACTGCACATCACAGCTCGTGAAAGAGGTTAACCTCCTCAGAAGCGAAATCTACAGAAGCGTCTCCAAGCTAAAATGGTCAACAGAGATCGACATCAATCACGCCTCTGAGGTTGCAAATGAGGCAATCAAGAAGATGAATAAGGCGGCCACCAAAATTTTGTAGAGGTTGGAGAAGGCTCCCCTGGATACATGCAAGGCAGCAGCCAAAAAGAACCATGACGATCAAGATGGTGATGATCATGATCGTCATGAGGGGGAGAAGAAGGATGAGAAGAAAGCACCAGAGACAAAGAAGACCCCTGCCAGAGGCGTCAAGATTGTGGACTCTACAACTACCTTGTTCTCTAAAGGCAAGGAAAAGGCGCCAGAGCCCAAAGGTAAAGGTAAAGGCAAAGCTGTAGAGTCACCACAGAAGGGGTCGTCGTCTAGCACAGAGACTTCACAGGAAATAAATGAACAGGAATACATAGACGACCCAGC
>NW_020201855.1:9775-28165 GCF_001531365.2 Cynara cardunculus var. scolymus
CAATTCAATTGAAATACATTTGAAGCTTCACTCTTGTGTTCTTAATATTCATTAACTGTGTGTTCTTCGTTGTTCTTGATTCATTGCTCTTTTTTTGTTCTTACTTTGTTTCCGCTGCACTGTGTTTGTTATAAAGATCATTTAGAGTATTGGATTAATATCAAAACTGAGTTAATCGATCCTATCAGTAAGGTAAATTTTGATTACATCTGGCTAGTGTAATTATAAATTTATAGGTACGTATCTGAACTTGAATACTTTATTGTATTTGGGAATGTGAATATGTGATTATTAACATTGAAAGCTGCAGATGTCTAACCGAACTCGGAGATCTGAAAGAACGGCTCGTCCAGAGTCTGAAGAAAGAGAAGATTTACCTGATAATCTTCTATCAAGTATTTCTGGAAATAGAGGTCGGAGAAGTCAGTCACAAGGAAGGGGTCAGACTGAAGTACATTCTGAACATGAAGAATCCCATTCTGGGAATGTTCAGAAAAGATTAGTGCCACACCCAGAGTATGTAATGAGAGATATGTTGACGGAGGAAATGGGGAAGTTACGGAAAACTTTAACGTCTATTATGAGAATACCGGCTAGAGTGGAAACAGAAAGAGTGGAAGTACATCTCTTTATTCCGTCTACTCATAACAAAGAAGGAGACATCAAGATGTTTTTGGCATGCAAATCGCCAAGTTTCTCTGGAGAGAGGGATCCAGTAAAAGCCATGTGCTGGATCAAGGAGATTGAATTTGTGTTTAACACTATCAGATGTCTAGAATCTGATAAAGTTAGATTTGTTGTATCAGTGTTAAAACCAAATGCCCTGTTTTGGTGGGAAGTTGAATCGTTGGCCAGAATAGATATCTTACAGACATTATCCTGGAAAGAATTTGTGAATCGATTCAAGGATCAATTCTGCCCTAAGACGGCTGTACAACAAATGGAAGAAGATTTTCTAAGTTAGAATAGGGAAACGAAACGGTTCGAGAATATACTGAAAAGTTTATTAAATACTCTCAATTTGCTGAACATTATATTTCATCGGAATCCAGGATGGTGGAAAGGTATACTTGGGGGTTAAAACCATCTATCAGAGAATTTGTAATTGCTATGAACCCCAATACCTTCTCCCTAACTGTGGATGCGGCCGAAGTAACAGAACGGAATAAGAATCGGCAATCAGAGGGAAAAGTTGTGGATAAAAGAAGATGGGAAGGGCCTTCATCTAATTTTCAAGGACCAAAAGCAGTAAAATATGATAACAGATCTGAACAGAAGATTGGTGAAAACGTTTGTACACAATGTCGACAGGTTCATCAAGGTGAATGTAAAATGGACTCGAGGAAATGTTATAAGTGTGGCGAAGCGGGCCATCTGTCCAAGAATTGCCCAGCCAACCGAAGGTGTTTCAATTGCAATTCCCTGGATCATATTCGATCAAACTGTCCATTGTTAAGAACTCCACAATTGATAGTGGCGAGTAATGCGTCGGATACTCGGGGAAGACCTACTGTAACAAGAGGAGGACAAGGAGGGGCACAAAGACGATCCTTTCAAATGACGAAGAATGAGGCAGAGACATCACCAGATGTAGTCACACGTACCTTCCTTCTGAATTATATACGTGCTAAGGAGTTATTTGACTCTGGTACAAACTTTTGGTTTGTGTCACCATTGTTTGCTCAAATTGCATGTTTGAATTATGTGTTATTTTATGACAAATTAGTAGTTGATACTGCTAATAGTCAAGAATCTGTTACTAGTGTATTCAATAACAACATTATTGTTATTGAGGGTTGTGAGCTACCAATTCGGTTATTTCCTAAGTCAATGAAGGAATTTGATGTAGTGGTGGGTATGGACTGGTTGGCAGAGTATCAAGCCAATATTGTTTGTAATAAGAAAATGATCATAATCATTTTGCCAGAGAATGGAACAGTTATTGTTTATGGTGATCGTCAGAATCATCATACTAATCTCTTGACTGTGATAAAAGCCCAAAAGTGTATCTGGAAGAAATGCCAGGGATGTTTGGCATATGTGATTGATGTGAGCAAAGAGAAAGAAAAGCATAAATTAATTCCGATTGTTAATGAATACCCAGAAGTCTTTCCAGAAGATTTGTTTGGATTACCGTCGGACAGAGTTATCGAATTCAGAATCGATCTTATACCAGGGGCAATACTAGTAGCCAAGGCGCCGTATCGATTGGCTCTGTCAGAATTGAAAGAATTGGTTGCTCAGCTGAAGGATTTAACTAATAAAGAATTTATTAGACCTAGCACTTCACCTTGGGGTGCTTCGGTCCTATTTGTTAAGAAGAAAAATGGATCTACGCTAATGTGTATAGATTATCGTGAATTGAACAAATTGACAATTAAGAACAAGTATCCTCTACCAAGGATTGATGATTTGTTCGATCAACTGGTGGGAGCGAGTTATTTCTCCAAGATTGACTTAAGGTTGGGGTATCATCAGTTAAAGGTCAGGGAGGAAGTCATTGCTACAACAGCTTTCCGAACTACATACGGGCGTCATGAATTTTTAGTTATGCCATTTGGCTTAACTAATGCACCCACGGCCTTTATGGATTTGATGAATAGGGTATGTAAGGACTATCTTGATAAATTCGTTATTGTATTTATCGATGATATTCTTATATACTCTAAGACCAAAGAGGAACACGCAGAACATCTTCGTCTGATATTGGAATTGCTAAAAAGAGAAAAGTTGTACGCAAAGTTATCCAAGTGTGAGTTCTGGTTAAGGGAAGTTCAGTTTTTAGGTCATGTCATATCGGAAGCAGGGGTGAAGGTACATCCAGTTAAAATAGAAGCAGTTGAAAAGTGGGAAGCCCCGAAACTCCTTCTGAAGTCCGAAGCTTTTTCGGATTGGCAGGCTACTATCGTAAGTTCATTCAGGACTTTTTGCAACACCTCATTTCATACATTGCATGTAACACATAATTCATACAGGAAATACATGTTTATACATTACTCAGGTCCCTTAGTACAAGAAATTACCAAACAGAATACACACCCCAAAAATTCAAAACACATTTCTTGTACTAATCAATGTTCATCAATCAAAACTATACATCATAGACAAATCTTCATGTAGAAATGCATATAGGAAAATATCACATTTTCTCCTTCCCCTTACCGTCCGTACCTCCTGCAATACATATTTAAAATCACAAAACAAGGGTTAGACCGAAAGGTCTAGTGAGTTACCCTATTTATGTTATTGCAGGGTGAAAAATCACCAAAACTTTGTACAACATAACCTTTCATATATATAATAAATATATGAACAAGTAAGAACACAATATTAATACCATTCACCTTCCAAGCTAATAATTTCTGTTTGTAAATAATATATCAACTTTAAACAGGTTTATATTAACCAAATTAACATARTGCCACTTTTAAACCTTTTTCTATTCAAGCAAGGTTTATATAAAGTTTCAAGCCAAACCTGTTATCCCCTTCTCTATAACATTCAGACTATGATTTCCAATAAGAATTCTGATCCTAAATCTTTAAATCACAAATAAATAAAGATTCTAGACCATAGTAATCTTAAGGGATATGATAGTAAGAGTTATATTATATAACACACACATACAATTGCCACCCTTATATCCAAATGTACACCTCTCCTTAATATGCCACCCTTATCCCATGGTACACCTCTCCTTGATATGTCACCCTTATCCCATGGTACACCTCTCCTTGATATGCCACCCTTATCCCATGGTACACCTCTCCTTGATATGCCACCCATATTTCCTCATCAAAAACATTTGACAAAACAATTCCATTTAGACCACATTCAATGGAATTATCAGTTCAAAATCATCTTTATCAAAATTCCCATTTATAAATAAAAACAAGTCAAAATGCAAATCCGGTCAAAATAGACTTGACACTTCATCTTCGGTCAAGTCTTGGCCGATTTACCAAATCCGGACAACATATCGCCCAAGGTTTGTCCGATTTAACACTTAAGGGAATTTCAACACTTTTGTCCGGATAACAAATTCGAACAATACATCGCCCAAGGCTTGTCTAATTTAAAATAATCCGGTCAACACATGGTCGTATTCATACTTCTCCGTTCAAATATTTAACATAAACTATTTATAAATCGCTCAACTCTTGTCCGGTTATGACTAAATCGCTTGACTCTTAACCGGTTTAAGATTAATCCAAACAACTCACCAAGCGGCTTATTTATAAATCACTCATGCCTTATCCGGTTTAGGGCTTAAATCGCCCAACCCTTGCCCGGTTTATGACTAAACCGCTCATCCCTTGTCCGGTTTAGTCTAATCTGGACAGCATTCATCAAGTTAAAATAAAATCTATACAATTAATTTATGCAATTGTAAAGAGTTTTCAAAGCAATTAAACCAGTCACCTTGAAAGCCTTTTGCACAACAGTCTTTTGAAAAGCTTAGATTTAAAGTCCAGTCAACACTTCTTCTTCTCAAGTCACACACTTACTTTCTAAAAATGGTAAGAAGAATATGATGGAGGCCTCAAACCCTCCTTATATACTTTCCAAAAGAGGGTAAGGTGGCTAAACCACCCTCCTCACATATATGCATGCATTCATACATCCATCAATTAACCATATATATATATACATATACACATATGCATATACATGCATGCATATCCACACACACACACACACATATATATATATATATATCATACATACATATGCATCCATATATACACATAATCCTATTCATGCATCTACATTATACATATTTTCACATACTAGAATGATTAAATATAATAATTTATCATGCTGTCAGGTAAACACATAACAAATAATCACATTATATTTACCTCAGGTGATAACCAAGATCCAGTTATCACACTTTTCTAAGATAGTCGTGCCATTGACCAAATTGACTCGAAATAATGTCAAATTTCAGTGGGAGAAAGAACAACAAAAGGCTTTCCAACTATTAAAAGATCATCTCTGCAGTGCACCGGTGTTGACCCTACCTGATGGATCATAAGATTTTATGGTATACAGTGATGCTTCGAAGCTGGGATTGGGATGTGTTTTGATGCTGAGAGGAAAGGTGATTTCTTATGCGTCAAGGCAATTGAAAGATCATGAGAAGCAATATCCAACTCATGATATTGAATAGTTGCGGTGGTGTTAGCTTTAAAATTTTGGAGGCATTATCTTTTGGGGACAAAATGTCAGATTTATACTGATCACAATAGTCTGCAACATTTGTTCAGCCAGAAAGAACTGAATATGCGGCAGCATCGGTGGATTGAACTTATAAATGACTATGATTATGAAATTCTCTACCACCCGGGAAAAGCCAATATGGTAGCTGACGCTCTGAGCAGGAAAAAGAAGAGTGGAACTATTAAAGTTGTAGCAATGAGAATGAACTTAGTCCCTGATATTCATAAAGAGATTCTGAAAAGTCAAAAAGAAGCCATGTAAGAAGATTTTATCAAAACCGAAAGGTTGGGTAAGATAATTTCAACTCTGGAACCGAACGATGAAAGAATTATGTGCTTTCAAGGGTGAATCTGGGTACCGTGTTTTGGGGATATCTAGAACACTGTACTAAATGAAAGCCATAAGTCATGATACTCTATTCATCCATGTACCAATAAGATGTACAAGGATTTGAAACCTTTTTATTGGTGGCCCGGATTGAAATGGGACATAGCCAGATATGTGGAACAGTGTATAACATGTCTACAGGTTAAGATTGAGCATCAAAAGCCGTATAAAAATCTTCAATCTTTGGAGATTTCTATATGGAAATGGGATCACATTACAATGGATTTTGTCATGAAGTTACCTCGAACTCCAAAGGGGTATGACGCGATCTGGGTAATTGTTGATCGCCTATCTAAATCTGTGCATTTTCTACCTATAAGAGAGAGTTACTCTTTAGAAAAACTGGCTCAGGTTTATATCAAAGAGATTATAACCAGACACGGAGTTCCACTATCCATTATCTCTGATAGAGATAGTCGTTTCACTTCAAAGTTCTGGGAAAGTTTGTAGAAAGCTTTGGGGTCTGAAATCCAATTAAGCACAGCCTATCATTCGCAAACTGACGGGCAGAGTGAGAGGACTATCCAGACTCTTGAAGATATGTTACGAAGTTGTGTTATAGACTTCGGGAGATCATGGGAGGATCATTTGTCATTAATAGAGTTTGCATACAATAACGGTTACCACTCCAGCATCCAAGCAGCACCATATGAGGTATTGTATGGACGTAAATGTCGAACGCCGTTGTGTTGGAATGAGGTAGGTGAAAGACAGTTGACGGGTCCTGAGATTGTTCAAGAGACTTCTGAAAAGATTGAACAGATCCGTGATAGAATTAGAACAACACAAGACCGCCAGAAAATTTACGCTGATAATTGTCGAAAGGAGATTGAGTTTTGTGTAGGTGATTTTGTGATGTTGAAAGTTTCGCCGTGGAAGGGTGTATTCAGATTTGGAAAGAAGGGTAAACTCAGTCCGAGGTATGTTGGGCCATTTAGAATATGTAAGTGAATTGGGCTAGTAGCATATCAGTTAGAGCTACCAGAAGAACTAAGTCTGATCCATAATACTTTCCATGTATCAAACCTGTGAAATTGTTTAGCTGATCCGAGTCTCGTTGTACCACTACCCGAAGTTAAACTAGACAGTAAGTTAAACTTTGTAGAATCACCAGAACCAATAACTGACCGAAAAACCAGGGTGTTAAGAAACAAAGAAATCAGTTTGGTTAAAGTACAGTGGAAGTTTCACAAAGGATTAGAGCAAACTTGGGAATTGGAATCGAAAATGAAATCAGAATACATGTGGCTTTTTTATTAAAGGAATTACGGGACGAAATTCTTTTGAGGGGTGGATAATGTGATAACCGGATTCTGGTTATCACACAAGGTAATTAATATGTGATTACTTGTTAAATGATTATGTGACAGCATGATAAATTGCTATATTTGATCATGCTAGTATGATAAGTTTTTTATGCATAGGAATTATATGCATATTGTGAAATGCATATGATATATATACAAATATATATGTATGCATGATTTATATGCATGAAATGGGTGTGAATCAATGAACATATATGCATGATGTATGTATGCATGCATGTGAGGGGGAAAGCTATAGTAGCCGACTTTCCCTAAGAGGAAAGGTATAAAAGGAGGGTGAAGTCTGCTTTACACTCTTCTTGCTATTTTGAGACCTCAAATGAGCGATTTAAGTGAAGAGTGTATGACGGATTGTTCTTGACCGGAATTCAAGTTGGTTTTCAAGTGATTGGTTTTCAAAAGGAATTCAAGGTGAGTGATTAAATGTTTTAAAATTTCATAATTTTTTGTGTTAGGAATTTATCACTTGGTTGGCATGTAAATTGGACAAAGGCTGACCGGATTTAATTAAATCTGACAAAGGCTGACCGGATTAGAAATAAACCGGACATAGTCTCAACCGGTTTAAGGGTAATCTAACTAATGTGTTAGCTGGTTTAGGTGTTGAGCGATTTATGAACTTTGAATTTATGTTAAGTGTTTTAAACGGAGAAGTATGAATACGACCAAAAGGTGACCGGTTTATTTATAAATCGATCAAGATCACATGTTATTTTGACCGGTTTAGTGGTAAATCAGACAAGGCATTGGGCGATTTGGTGTCCGGATTAGTAATCCATACAAAATGAATAGTGTTGTCCGGATTTGGTAAACCGACC
Organism: Cynara cardunculus var. scolymus; assembly: GCF_001531365.2. NCBI lineage: Eukaryota > Viridiplantae > Streptophyta > Magnoliopsida > Asterales > Asteraceae > Cynara > Cynara cardunculus. The sequence goes on from NW_020201855.1 coordinate 17,532, forward strand.
AAGGCTTGACCGGAGATAAAGTCCGGCCAAGACTATGTTGACCAGATTTATACATTGACCTTGAAATTACTAGTATGATTATGATTTAATAATCTTAACAAAGAAATGGAAATTTTTTATGCAATGATTCTGAACTAATGATATTCCATTAGAACATTTATGACTACAGTCTGTTCTAATTGGAATTGTTTTATAAAAAGCTTTGATGAGGATATAAGGGTGGCATATCAAGGAGAGGAGTATCATGGGATAAGGGTGGCATATCAAGGAGAGGTGTACCATGGGATAAGGGTGGCATATCAAGGAGAGGTGTACCTTTGGATATAAGGGTGTGTGACATCCGTCACTTTTGGAGCATCAGGTTAGCACCTTTAAAAGGACTCCTAGAGTCAGGACTTTAATTTATTAAGAATTAGTCATGTTAATTAGAAATTCAATCAACTTAGCTCCCAAATTTGTAGCTCCGAAAACCCTGTCACGACAGGTAACTGATGAAGTAACTTATGTAATCTCAAATATATTAAAAATTCTTTTAAAATAAATAAAATCGATATTATAAATTTAAAATTTAAAAATATAAAGTTTTAATTGTATGTGCAAATAATTTTATTTTTCTTACAAAAATTTGGAATTTTGACTTAATAATGAATAATTTTTCTGGTGTTGATAAAATATATTTAAAAGTTATACATATTTGGGCTGAGTTTGTATAAGAAAAATAAAAGAAAAATATGGTGGTTGGGCCTTGTATGGGCCGGCCCCTCTACCATCATGTAAAAACCCCAACTCTTCTGAAAATCATTCGTTTCACCATCACATTTCCTTTTTACTCTCTCTCTCTCTCTAAACCTTTCATCTTCCTCCAGCCGAACCCATTTATCAAAATCTTCTTAGACTCCATAAATCTTGAAGAACATTCAAGTCTTCAAGAAAAAGCAAGCAAAAAGGTAATATATCAATTTTATTATCTATGTATCTTTTTCAATATTATTTCTCGTCACTTTCATATTTGTTCCTTCTTTTCGAGCTCAAATATTCTGGAAAAATCTAAGTTGGGAGATTATTCATCAAAGACATGAAAATGTTCTCGAAATGTTGATAATCTATGATCTATAAACTTAGAACTCAAGAAAATGAGGTAAAATCACATTGCATGTAGTATTTAATCAATAAAATGACATTTTGAAACTAACAGGTTGTTTCTAACAATCTTGTCAACCGTATTCTTCAAAATCAACCCCAAACTATTTGACTTATCTTGAAATCTGTTTTGGATTAGTAGTTGTTACTGTTTCAGTTCCACTCAAAAATGTGAATTTTGGGTATTTAAAATGTTTAATATGAAATTTTAGGAGCAATAATGATGCTGTTAGACAAAAGAAATTTAACAACAGTGACTGTTGTAGTTTTAAAAAGATTAAAAGTAAAATGATTTTTGAAAGGTTCCCTTGACAATGATTGGTGAAACCAAAAGTCCAGGAACAGAGTCTGCATATCTGTCCAAATAACATTTATAATGAGCATGTTTTGTCCAGAAAAGGGTGCACATTACCTAAGTTTTTTTTAAATAGTCTACTCATGTGTGCGAAAGGGCCACCGCTGAAGTAGTACTAATATGAACCGTGGTACCTAAGTGAGTAAACGGGCCACTTATGGTAGTTCGTGAATTAATGGGGCACATTGGTCATGTAAGGCTCTGTAGCATCTCAAGTTTTTCAGCATCGATGAAAATTTACATTTATAATGAGCATGTTTTGTAATAGTTTGCAAGCTGTGTTTTATGCATGGTAAATATTTTGTGCATTTGAAAACCCGTGAACTCGCCAACTCTTTGTAGTTGACGTCGTTTTATGTTTCATGCCTTTTCAGGAAATTAAGTAAGAATGGAAGTTTTTGGAAGCATCTTTCGTTATCTTCTGTTAACAAGCTTTAGAAACTTCTCTGTAAATAAACTTTTCTTCGTGAACAGTAAACTTGATGATATTGTAAGGTTCTTTCTGGTTATTGTACTTAGTAGTGTTATCTATCGATTGGAGCTATGAAATGCTTACCTGTTACGCCTCGTGTTTTCGCTTTAGCGGGGTGTGACAGATTTGGTATCAGAGCCTCAGTTATAGAGAACCCCGGTTTTCTTAAAACCAAACTATAACTAAAAAATTTCATAGCAATGTCACTAGCATAACCAGAGGTTGAATGCTATATTATTATACTTAAATTAAACATAGTCTGATCATCTATGTTTAACTTAAGTATTACGATAAAAGATTCCAATCGGACGAGTTAAAAATATGCTCAAATTTAGAGATTTTATCTAAAACCTGAAAAGCATGATCGTATGTGTTTGCATGAATTTTGAATATCCATCCCCCTAGACTAACCATAAGCTCTGGTTGTGAAGTGAAGCAAGTTATATAGAGCATTAATTCGATCAGAGGGTAAATTTTGTATTTGAACACTAGGTAGCAGAACATGGATAAAGGATCTAGTCTCTATAGTCTCTGTATTTAAGAATTTGAGCTACACCTTAGGTAAGATTTGCCTTGACATAGGAAGTGAGCTCTGTGTTCTAGATTTGATTGAAAGACCACTAATCTATTTAAGTGAAAAGCGACCAGAAGCTCTGGTTAGCTTGATTTCGAGAGCCAGAAGCTCTGGTTAGAAGAACCAGAGGCTCTGGTCTATAAAAGGGAAATATTTTCTAAGTATGAGGAACCAAAGATCGATGGAAGGCGATCCATTGGTTTGCCTAGTATGAGGAACCAGAGATTGATGGAAGGTGATTCATCGGTTTGCCAAGTATGGGGAACCAAAGATCGATAGAAGGTGATTCATTGGTTTGCCAAGCATGACGAACCAGAGATCGTTGGAAGGCGATCCATTGGTTTGCCTAGTATGAGGAACCAGAGATTGATGGAAGGTGATTCATCAGTTTGCCAAGTATGGGGAACCAGAGATCGATGGAAGGCAATTCATCAGTTTGCCAAGCTTGAGGAACCAAAGATCGATGGAAGACGACCCATTGGTTTACCAAGTATGGGGAACCATAGATCGATGGAAGGCGATTCATTGGTTTGCCAAGCATGAGGAACCAGAGATCGATGGAAGGCGATCCATTGGTTTGCCTAGTATGAGGAACCAGAGATGGATGGAAGGTGATTCATCGGTTTGCCAAGTATAGGGAACCAGAGATCGATGGAAGGTGATTCATCGGTTTGCCAAGCATGAGGAACCAGAGATCGATGGAAGGCGATCCATTGGTTTGCCTACTATGAGGAACCAGAGATCGATGGAAGGCGATTCATCCGTTTGCCAAGCATGAGGAACCAGAGATCGATGGAAGGCGATTCATCGGTTTACCATACATGAGGAATCTGAGATCGATAAACCAAGAGATTCAATGGATTGTTATAAAGGTTAAATCAGAGATCGATGAGCTAATAGTCAAATATAGTTCCAAGTATGGGAACCTCGAACAGAAACTCTGGTAATGCAACCAGTGGCTCTGGCCAACCAGAAGCTCTAATTTGTTTTCTACCCTTATGCTTCGACAATAGCAACTCTCGTCTTAACCTTAAGAGTTTTATTGATGATGTGATTAGTAATTAAGTTTGCCAATCTTACAAATCACTATGTCATCATCTAGTGAATATTCAGCAGACGAATCTGGGTATGTGATTGGTCAATCTAGAAGGAGCATACCAATCAATGAAGATGTTGACCCATATGACTTGGACTTAGCAACAAGCGAAGAACTTGCTTTATCATCTGCATCAGTTTTACCACCATCGGAATCAGTATCTGATCTACCACCTTAAACGTTTCATGGCCCAAGGATTAGGGTCACGGCCAGGAAAATTGTATCACTACCTCGAAGGGTAACTTTCGAAAACTCAAGTAGAACCAGAGGAGAGGCATCCCAAACTCAAACCAAGAGTGGAGACTATCGAGTGGTGACTAGGGTACCTGCCTCTTACACCCAGGGCATGACTTTAGAGGAACAAGAATGGGTGCAGAGATTTGCAGTGGAAACTCAAACCCACCAGACCCGGCTGGGATATCATCATCACATCTTGAACAACCTGTCTGATGTAATGGAGGTGCATCACCAGCGAATGATAAGAAACTTGGATGATATCATCGCTACAAGACGCGAAATTAGAAGATTCTGAAGATGTTTGATGGCAAGTGTACTGTTGATACTAGCACTGGGAGTGCTTATCTACTGGATGTTGCTCTAGAAGCAATGTTTAGTGTTAAGACCACTCCTCTATTGTTGAAGTTTAAAATTTGTTTTGAGGGATTTTAATCTTTTGGAAAACCCTTTAGTATCTTTTGAAGTCGTTTGAATGTAATGAATTTTGGATGAATATGAAATATTCTGATGATCATATGACTGCTCTAATGATATCATATCCTATGCATCATCCTGTTGATTAGAAATTATTATCTGTAATATTCCCATGAAAATAATGGGACTTCCTTTTTATCATGCCATAGAAGATGCTGCCAAGGAGAGAAAACCCAGAGGTTGCACGACTCGTGTCAGAACAACTCCTGGCTGCGCTACCCAATATAGTCAGTCAGGTGGTTGCAGGTCTGAATGTTAATCAGTCTACCAGTTCTGAGCCTAGGACATCTAGGAAATGCACCTATAAATCCTTCAGATCCTGCAATCCGAAGGAATTTCATGGAAATGAGGGAGCTATAGGATTGTTGACCTGGATTGAAGGCATGGAGTATGTCCTCCATATCAGCAAATGCCTAGAAGCAAACAAAGTAAAATATGCTGCATGTTTATTGCAAGGCAGAGCTTTGACGTGGTGGAACACATTAGTTCAGACAAGGGGTCGCGAAGTAGTCAATCAACTTTCATGGGAAGAATTCAACAAACTTCTTAAGAACGAGTATTGTCCAAGAAGTGAACTCCAAAAGTTGGAAATGGAGTTATGGAATCTTAAAATGAAGGAGGAAAACATAGCTGCCTACACTACACAATTCCATGAGTTAGCCAATTTGGTGCCACATCTGGTGACACCCGAAGAGGTTCGAATAGAAAGGTATATATGGGGCTTATCTGCAGAAATCCGAGGAAATATTACCTTGGAAAACCCAAGGACCCTTTAAGAGGCAATAGATATTGCAACCAAACTCACCAATAATGCAATTCGGTTGGGAGAGTTCAACAGGGGAAAAAGAAAGGTGGGAGAACTGAGAAACCAGAGATTTGGGAATAGGTTCGGCAAGAATAAGAGATCGGTAGGGAACTTTGGAGTCCAGACTCAGGTGGTGAATCAAGAAAGCAAGCCTAAGTGCAATAARTGTAAATTTCCACATTGGGGAAATTGCATTATTTGTCAGAGGTGCCACAAAGGGGGTCATTCCACAAAAGATTGTCGAAAGCGATTATGTTTTGAATGTGGGAGCCCGGATCATATGAAAAATGTATGTCTGAAGAGAAAGCAAGGAATGAAGGTTAATCAAACCCAACCAGCCAACCAACGGAAACTCTGAAAGTCAAGCACGTGGCCGAGCATTTGAAATTGGAGCAAGGGAGGCCAGGTATGATTCTAATGTGGTTACAAGTACATTTCTCTTAGATAATGAATTTGCATCGGTACTATTTGACTCAGGAGCTGATAGAAGTTTTGTATCCCTAGACTTTAAGCCAAGGATTAATTTAAAATCCCAAAGGATGAAGGAAGACTATATAATAGAGTTTGCCAATGGCCAAGAAATTAAGACTAGAGATATAATCATGGGTTGCACTTTCAGCTTACACAGAAGGATTTTAGCATAAATCTTATTCCGATTAAGTTAGGAAGTTTGGATATAGTTATAGGCATGGATTGGTTATCTAAAACCGAGCAGAAATAGTTTGTTCGGAAAAGATTATCCGAATTCCTCAAGAAAATGGAGAAACACTTATAATTCAAGGAGAGTAGCCTGATTGGAAAATTAAGATCGTATCATGCATAAAGATGCAGAAATACTTAAAGAAGAACTATGATGCATTTTTGGCACATATTATGGATAGGAAGGTTAAAGGAAGAAGTATCGAAGACTTCCCTATAGTACGGGAGTTTCCTGAAGTATTTCCTGAAGTATTTCCTGAGGATCTACCAGGATTACCCCCACCAAGACAAGTCAAGTTCAGTATCGATTTAATTCCAGGAATTGCCCTAGTGGCCAAGGCACCATACCAATTGGCGATGTCGGGACAACTCCAAGAATTGCTAGATAAAGGATTCATACGACCTAGTTTTTCACCATGGGGTGCACCAGTTTTCTTCGTCAAGAAGAAACATGGATCGATGCAGATGTGTATTGACTATAGGGAGCTTAATAAGTTGACTATAAAGAATCGATATCCTCTTCCTAGGATCGATGACTTATTTGATCAACTTCAAGGTATTGTATACTTTTCAAAGATTGGCCTTCGATCTGGATATCATCAAGTGAGAATTCGAGAGGAGGACATTCCTAAAACGACATTTAGGACTCAGTATGGTCAATATGAATTTTTGGTTATGTCATTCGGATTAACCAATGCCCCAGCTGTTTTCATGGATTTAATGAATAGGGTTTGCAGACAATACTTGGATAAATTTGTAATTGTCTTCATAGATGATATACTAATTTATTCAAGAAGCAAGAAAGATCATGAGCAACATCTGAGAGTGATTTTAGAGTTACTTAGGGACCAGAAATTGTAYGYAAAATTCTCCAAATGCGAATTCTGGATTCGAGAAGTACAATTTCTAGGTCATGTGGTCAATGAAAAAGGAATTCATGTAGACCCTGCGAAGATTGAGGCCATTAAGAAATGGGAAACCCCAAACACCCCAACAGAAATACGTCAATTTCTTGGTTTGGCAGGCTATTATCGGCGATTCATTGCAAATTTTTCAAAGATTGCACAACCACTCACAGCCTTAACACAGAAAGACAAGAAATTTGTTTGGGGAGAGAGGCCTTTGAAACTCTTAAGCATACACTGTGCAATGCACCAATTTTGTCATTGCCAGAAGGTTCAGAAAACTTTGTGGTATACTGCGATGCATCACATCAAGGATTAGGATGTGTGCTTATGCAAAAAGATAAAGTTATTTCATATGCCTCAAGACAACTCAAAGTGCATGAGAAGAATTATACTACACATGATCTAGAATTAGGAGTTGTGGTATTTGCACTTAAGATTTGGAGGCATTACCTATACGGTATCAAGTGCATTGTGTATCACAAAATTTTTCAACACATCTTCAATCAGAAAATGTTAAATATGAGGCAAATAAGATGGATTGAACTACTCGATGATTATGATTGTGAAATTATGTACCATCCAGGCAAGGCTAATGTAGTAGTTGATGCCTTGAGTCGACAGGAAAGGGTGAAGCCAACAAGAGTGCGAGCTTTGGGAACAGTGGTAACCATGAGTTTGAAAGCACAAATTCTCCAAGATCAAAAAGAGGCATTGAAGAAAGAGAATTTGAAAAATGAGATCCTACACCACATGGAAACTAAGTTTCAATTGAAGGCTGATGGAGTAATTTATCTGGGAAATAAGGTTTGGATTCCTAAGATAGGCAATCTTAGATCCATAATTCTGAATGAAGCCCATCGGTCAAAGTATTCAATTCACCCTGGAGCGGATAAGATGTATAAGGAATTGAGGGAACACTATTGGTGGCCTGGAATGAAGAAAAACATGGCTATGTATGTAAATGAATGTTTAACATGTGCAATGGTCAAGGCTGAACATCAAAAATCATTTGCTCTACTTCAGCAACCTGAGATTCCCCAATGGAAGTGGGAACAAATATCGATGGACTTCATAACTAAGTTGCCCAGGACTGGGAAAGGGCATGATGCAATATGGGTAATTGTGGATCGACTGACGAAATCTGCTCATTTTATGCCGATTCGAGAAGATTATAAGATGGAGAAACTGGCACAAATTTATATTAATGAAATCATCACTCGGCATGGGGTACCTCTTTCCATCATATCGGATAGAGATAGTCGATTTACGTCAAGATTTTGGCAATCACTTCAAAAAGGGCTGGGTACACATCTGGATTTAAGTACTTCGTATCACCCTCAAATGGATGGGCAGACGGAAAGAACCATCCAAACATTGGATGATATGTTACGTGCGTGCGCCATTGATTTTGGTAGAAGTTGGGATACGCACCTTCCATTGGTTGAATTCGCGTACAATAACAGCTATCATGCCAGTATTTAGTGTGCGCCATATGAAGCGTTATATGGACGTAAATGTAGATCGCCACTTAGTTGGTTAGAAATCGGTGATCGAAAATTAACTAGACCCGATGTAGTTCAGGAAACTACTGACAAGATTGTAATTATCAAAGATAGATTCAAGGCCGCAAGGGATCATCAGAAAAGTTATGTGGACAATCGGAGGAGACCATTTGAATTCCAAAAGGGAGATAAAATACTCTTGAAAGTCTCACCTTGGGAAGGAATAATGCGTTTTGGGAAAAGAGGCAAATTGGGTCCCCGATATATTGGTGCATTTGAAATAACTGAAAGAGTTGGACCAGTGGCATACAAGCTGGAATTGCCCCAAGAGTTAAGCACCATTCATGATACATTTCATGTATCAAACCTCAAAAAGTGTTTAATCGATGAAACACTAGTCATACCATTGGAAGAGGTGAAAATTAACAACCACCTGCGCTTTGTTGAAAAATCGATCGAAATCATGGACTGAGAAGTCAAGCAATTGAGGCGAAGTAAGATTCCGATTGTAAAAGTTCATTGAAGCTCAAGACATGGACCAGAGTACACTTGGGAAAGAGAGGATTTTATGAGAAACAAGTATCCTCACTTATTCGCAAACGGATCTAACGCTAAGAACTGAGGAATCAAATTTCGGGACGAAATGTTTCTGGCATGGGGAGACTGTGACATCCATCACTTTTGGAGTATCAAGTTAGCATCTTTAAAATGACTCCTATAGTCAGGACTTTAATTTATTAGGAATTAGTCATGTTAATTAGAAAATCAATCGACCTAGCTCCCAAATTTGTAGCTCAGAAAATCCTGTCACGACAGGTAACTGATAAAGAAACTTATTGTTGGGTTCAAGTTAGAGCTTTAAAGTTGTATTCAAGTTTCTCCTTAGAATAGCTTTATTATGTAATAGTGTAGTTTTACTATTCCTAGTATAAATAGTATTTCCCTTTGTAATTGTCATTAACGAAGTCATTAGCAGATTTGTAATCAAGATTAGAGCTGTAAATTTCTCTCTCTCAATCTAATCATTCTTTGATAATTCTCTCTCTACTTTTATGTTCATCTTGATTCTTGAAGATCATATCATATTTGTATGATTTCTGGACTTCACAATTGGTATCAGAGCATTCTGCAGCAGTTTGGATTAGAGGATTAAACTGATTGTGCACAATTTTTCAAGATTTTTTGAAGATTCATCGATCTGGGTTATATTGTTCATCACTGTTCTTGAGAGTTCATCTTTCCAGATTCGGTTTTTTGATCATAAATCGGTCATTTTTTGAGTGTTATTTGTAAAGATTTACACTACTAGATTCGTTTTTACATTTCGAACAACTTTGATTCACATTATTTTTGATTTTAAACCAGTTTTAATCGAAAATTGATATTTGGTATTCTGGAAAATTTTCTTCAAAACTCATAATTTTTCATGTTTTGATCCAAATTTTTGGTAAAAAGTGTGAAAGTTTGTGTTTTTGGTTGAAGATTAATCCGATTAAAGCTTGTGCGATTTAAGGKTRTTATYYRCWTATCACTTGTGCGATTTAACATCCGTGTGATTTTAGTTGTTTGATATAGGTTATCTGAACAACACTTGTGCGAATATTTGAACGATTTACATAATCTGTCTGGTATACCACTCATAACTTGTGTGGATAAGTGTCCGATTTAAACAATCCGGCTGGTAAGTCTCAAGTAACTTGAACGGATTTGTGACCGATTTACATAATCCGATTGGTAAGTCGATGAAGGTTTGTGCGATTTATTGAACGATTTATTCAATCCACTTGGTAAGACTTGTTTGTCTACTTAAGCGATTTATATCTTTGATCGTATATTCCTTGGTGATTGAACGAATATTGAATTTTTGATCGATTTATTTGGTTGAGTTTTCATCGATTTGTTTTAAAAGGACTTATACGTATATTGACTTGTTGTCTTTTTATGTCCGAGTTTCATTTTGGAATTTTGACTAAGTGTTGAAAACCTCCGATTTGAGATTTTTTAAAACAAATTAATTTTGTGCCTTATCCGTATTACATATTGAATAATCCGTGTGATTGTGAATTCTTTGTTGAAATCTGGTTAAGTGTTTTTTGAGCGATATAAGGTTGCTTGTTGTCCGGACTTCTAATCTGGATAACTTGTTGAATATTCTATCTTGTTGACTGGACTTTCAATCCGGATAAACTTGACCGGATTACTAATCCGGACAAGTGTGTGTGCAAAATTTGTACCAAGTGTTGGATGAGTGCAAAAGTTTGTTTTTATATAATCAGATATATTTTTTGTAAACTGATTCTTCAATTCAAACTTTGAACTGCAGTTGATCCTAATTCATACAATTTGATACGATGAGTTCACGAGAAGCAATG
>NW_020201855.1:29846-30571 GCF_001531365.2 Cynara cardunculus var. scolymus
ATAAAACTCTGAAGGATAAAGAAGAAATTTTATATAAAAGAGGACAAACTGATCAAACCATATTTTTAAACAAACCATCTGAAACAAGGTTTTTTAACCCTCGGGAAGAGCTGGGGTATGAAAATCCTAAGTTTTTAGAAAAATCTTTACGTTATGCCCCGACCTTATATAATTCTCAATATATTTTTTGTGGTCCCGAGTATTCAGTAAAATTTACAAAATCTTCTGACGAGGTTGAACAAAAAGAATATCTAAATCGTCAACGAAAAGACAAGATGCAAATTCCGTTTAATTATTCAAAATTAAATGAAAGTTACTAAAATCAAGACTCTGCAATTTCAATAGATTTTATTCATAGTTATTCAAAAGCAGAGCTTGAAGCAAAACCAKTTRAACCWAAACCTTATAYTCCTACTCTTATTTTAGAAAAACAAGTGGTTCAGCTGGAAAAGACTTTAAATGAAGAAAGACTTTCGTTTAACAAACAAAAACAAGAATYTTTAGATAAAATTGAATCTTTACAAAATTCTATTAGAAAAACGGAACATGCTGAGTCTGAGTATTTCTCGTGTGATAAATCTTTAAGTGAAGCTGATGACTCARAAGAAAATGCTTTAAATGAAGAAATTAACTTTTCTAATATTTTAAATTCAGATGTTTGTTTAGATGATGAGGTTGATAAGTTTAATTTTACAAATGATTTACCCAGTCATGAAGATTTTATT
>NW_020201855.1:30847-41462 GCF_001531365.2 Cynara cardunculus var. scolymus
TTTTTACTTTTTCAGATAATGCGTTGAAGTTTAAATCTTATTGRAGAGTAAAAGAAGAAGGCAAATCATCTACTCAACAGAAGAAGAATAATGTAATTGCATCAGGAGGAACCAGAGGATAGATGGACGAAAGATCTATAATTATTCTAAGCATGAAAGTTAAAGCCAATGGTTGATAAAGATATAATTCCTTTGGATTGCTAGAAAACCGATGGACAAGAAATCCTTCTCTAAGGACTTTAGTACAACCAGAAGCTCTRGTCTCACGACCAGAAGCTCTGGTAGTGTAACCAGAGGTGTTGTCCAGAGAATCCGGCATGATTGTCATGATTAAGTTTTGTTCAGAAGCTTCTATTGTATCACTAAGCGTTTGTTAGATGTTGCACTTTAGTAACTAAGATTATTCATGTCGCAGAAGCTTCGAGTGAATACTCCGCCGATGAATCCGGTTATGTAGTTGGTCGCTCTGTTAGGAGTGTAGCCCTCAATGAAGAAATGGACTCGTATGAGCAAGATACGGCGATGAGTGGTGTAGCTGCCACGCCTCAAGTATCCTACTTACCCCCGACGGAGTCGATACCTGATGTTCCGCCACGAACCCATCATGGCCCAAGGATCAGAGCCACGCCCAGAAATAGTGTTCCACTACCGCAGCGGGTGATATTCGAGAACTCCCATAGGGTTGTAGGGGAGTCATCCCGACCCCATGAAGGGAGCAGAATGACTCTAATTGTGACCGGGGTACCTGCGTCTTACTCTCAAGGGATGAATCCGACTGAAAGAGATTGGGTGAGGAGGATTGCAGCTGACACGCAAGTGCACCAGTCTCGGCTAGGATATCATCATCACATCCTTAACAACCTGTCTGATGTATTGGAAACGCACCACCAAAGCATAATCAGGAACAGAGAGGCTGTTGTTGCCTCCAGGCGGGAAATTAGGAGGTTGTATAGATGGTTGGTAGTTAGTGGTATGATGATGTTAGCATTGGGATTAGCCATATGATGGATGTTGTTCTTGAAGGGAAATTAAGAATAGGATACTCACTCTTTTGTTCCGTTGCTAGAGACCCTGTTTTGTACTTGCAATCAAATATCAATGCATGAACATCTTTTGAAGAATGCTTATTATGTCAATTTATTGTACGAATGAGTTTACTCTAATTTGGTTATGGTAATACCTGATTATTCTCCATGCGAAGAACATTTTTGGTATCATCGAAATACCTGGGAAGCTATCACCCTTGTTTTGCCATCAAACTTACGAATTCCATTCTGATTAGAATCTAAAGAAATGCCGCCAAGGAAGGAGAATCCCGATATAGCGCAACTCGTGTCAGATCAACTTATTGCCGCACTTCCCAATATAGTCAGCCAAGTGGCTGCTGGTTTGAACGTCAACCAATCCTCAAACTCTGAATCTAGGCCTCCTCGGGAATGCAGTTACAAGACCTTTAGAGCTTGCAACCCCAAAGAATTCAATGGAACCAAAGGAGCAGTAGGACTACTATCATGGCTCGAGAGCATGGTGTCTGTTCTTCACATTAGCAAATGTACTGAAGGAAATAAGGTAGAGTATGCAGCATGCCTATTGCAAGGAAGGGCGCTCACTTGGTGGAATACCTTAGTACAAACCAGAGGCCGAGAAGCGGCTAATTAGCTGTCTTGGGAAGAATTTAAGAAATTGCTAAAAGATGAATACTGCCCGAGAAGTGAACTCCAAAAGCTGGAAATGGAGTTATGGAACCTCGAAATGAAAGGAGACAAGTTTTACATCGTATAGGATTTACATTTATTAAGTGCAAAGAATTCGCATAAGTTTGCTATTACTTGATTTATACATTGAAACGTTTTATGCATATGAAAACCCGTGAACTCACCAACTCTTTGTAGTTGACCATGTTTTATTTCCATGCYTTTCAGGATCTAAGTAAAGTTGTTTGGCTTTTTGGGAGCATACTCGAGTTAGGATCGATTAAGTCAGAATTTGATGTATTTTGGGAACRTTGTGTAAATTCTAATTTTAGTTATGTCGATGAACTTGTTTTGTTTTTGAACAACTTGGTATGGTGTTATTTATAAATTGTTGCTATGACTCGCTTGCCTGTTACATCTCGTGTTTCCGCTTTAGTGGGGTGTGACAATTCCAATTGTTAGTGAATATCCAGAAGTCTTTCCAGAAGACTTATCTGGATTACCACCAGATAGAATTGTTGAGTTCCAAATTGATCTTATACCAGGGGCTGAACTAGTAGCAAAGGCACCGTACCGGTTACCTCCATCTGAATTGAAGGAATTGGTTGCACAATTGAAAGATTTAACTGACAAGGGATTTATTAGACCCAACACTTCACCTTGGGGTGCTCCAGTCTTATTTGTCAAGAAGAAAGATAGATCTATGCGAATGTGTATAGATTATCGTGAATTAAACAAATTGACAATCAAAAACAAATATCCTTTGCCAAGGATTGATGATTTATTTGATCAATTGGTGGGAGCAAGTTATTTCCCCAAGATTGATTTAAGGTCAGGGTATCATCAGCTCAAAATCAGGAAAGAAGATGTTGCCACAATAGCATTTAGAACTAGGTACGGGCATCATGAATTCTTAGTTATGCCGTTTGGCTTAACTAATGCGCCCGTAGCCTTTATGGATTTAATGAATAGGGTATGTAAGGAATATCTTGTTAAATTCGTCATTAATATTTATCGATGATATTCTTATATACTCTACAACTGAAAAAGAGCACGCGGAACACCTTCATCTTATATTGGAATTGTTGAGGAAAGAAAAAAAAGTTGTACGCAAACTTGTCTAAATGTGAGTTCTGGTTGAGAGAAGTTAAATTCCTGGGTCACATCATTTCAAAAACAGGGGTAAAAGTAGATCCAGCGAAAATAGAAGCAGTGGCAAGATGGGAAGCTCCAAAAAATCCTTTTGAAGTTCGAAGCTTTTTGGGATTGGCCGGCTATTATCGTAAGTTCATTCAGGACTTTTCTAAAATAGTTGTGCCATTGACTAAATTAACTCAGAAGAACATTAAATTCCAGTGGGGAGGAGAACAGCAAGAAGTCTTTCAATTATTAAAAGATCATCTTTGTAGTGCACCGGTATTAACTTTACTAGATGGATCTGAAGACTTTGTGGTCTACAGCGATGCTTCAAAGTTAGGGTTAGGATGTGTTCTGATGCAAAGAGGAAAAGTGCATTCTTATGCGTCAAGACAATTAAAGGCGCATGAGAAGCAGTATCCAACCCATGACATGGAATTAGCTGCAGTGGTGTTTGCTCTGAAAATTTGGAGACATTATCTTCTGGGAACAAAGTGTCAGATTTATACTGATCATAAAAGTTTGCAACATTTGTTCAGCCAGAAAGAATTAAATATGCGACAGTGTCGGTGGATTGAACTGGTTAATGATTATGATTGTGAAATCGTCTACCACCCGGGAAAAGCAAACGTGGTAGCTGACGCCTTGATCAGAAAAGAAAGAGTGGCATTGGTACATGTGTGTGCTATATAATATAACTTCTACTATCATATCCCTTAAGATAATCATGGTCTGGAATCTTTATTTCTTTGTGACTTAAAGATTTAGGATTAGAATTCTTATTGGAAATCATAGTCTGAAAGTTATAGAGAAGGAGGTAACAGGTTTGGCCTGAATCTTTGTATAAACCTTGATTTAATGAAAAAGGTTTAAAGTGGCATAACCTGTTGGGATATGATATATTGTTTGTGAGCAGTTATTGTTGGCTTGAAAAGTGAAAGGTATTGACTTTATGTTTTTACTTGTTCATATATTCATGATATATATATATATATATATGAAAGTCATTTTATTTAAAAGATTTGGTGATTTTCACCATGCAATAACATAAATAGGGTAACTCACTAGACCTTTCGGTCTAACCCTCGTTTTTGTATTTTAAATATGTATTGCAAGAAATGCTGAAGGTAAGGGAAAAGGGAAAATGTGATAATTTCCCTATATGTTTACCTGCATGAAGAATGGATGATGACATGTTTTATTTTGATAGATAAATATGGATTAATACAAGAATTTGTATTTTGAATTTTTGGACCATGTATTTTATACTGGTAGATTCTTGTATTAAGGGACCAATGTTGGGATATAAACATGTATTTCTTTTGTATGAAGTATATGTAACATGCAATGTGTGTTATGGGTTCTTACAAACGAAAAATATATAAATATGTTTGATGAAAATTATGCAGATAAGGAATTCATTAAGGATCTGCAAAGAGAGAATAGAGCTTTGAGGGAAAATTCTGAAGGTTCCTCGCAGAAGATAAGCGAACTTGAGAAAACCTTCGATGCAGCAAGAAAAGAATTAGAGGATGAGATAAGCAGTTCCAATAAGATAAAACAAGATTTAGTTAATAAACTTAATAAATCTGAATCTGGACTGCAAATTGAGAGGAACTCTTCTGGGAGGAAAAATACAGAGACCGAGGACTTCACTGAGAAAATTCATAAATATGAGAATGACTCGATTTAGATAAGGAAGTTATTGGAACTAGAAAAGACAAAGGTTTTAGAGGCTGAAAAGGTTTTAAATGCTGAAAGGAAAGATACGGAGAAGGAATAGAAGAGGATTATTGAAGTTGAGAAAAAATTTGATTCTAAACGAAAACCTTATGAACATAAGATCAACTCTCTTGAACTGAACGCTAAATCACTTTTGAATCAAATCTCGGATTTTGAGCAGCTGATCATCTTGGAACGTGCCAAGAATGATAAAGAGAAGAAAGACATCACAGAAGAGTGTCAAAGCCAAATACATAAATTATCTGACAGCATTGCTCTAAAGCAGAAGGCTTTAGACGAAGAGACAAAGCAATTTGCTCTTGATAAGAGGAATACTATAAAGAAACATACATCTATTGCTAATAAGAAAAAGTAGATTGACGTCGCTTCTGAGAATGAAAAGAGCAGCTCAGATGAAGAGAAAAGAGAGTTAATAAATCAGAAAAGGAAGTTTGAAATGCTTTAGAAGCAGTTAGAAGGTAAACTCCTGGATATTACAAGCAAATTGTCTAATCTGACGACAGAACTTGAAACTGAACAGAAAATGAGAATTGAACTTAAAAAGAAGTACGATTTAGTTGCTATAGAAAGAGACCACTTACTTAAGAAAGTAAAAGACTTTTCAAGTGCTGAAAGCTCAACTGGTTCTCAATCTCAATGTAAAACTTGCTTTTATAACTGTTCCAGTGTTAAATCCAACAGTTATTCAAGCAGTCCTAAATCAACTATTTATAAGAACATGTTTCGGTCTCCAAATCAGTTTTATCAATGGTATGTCATTGGATCACCCAATAATTTCTCAAAGGTTAAACAAGTTTGGGTAAATAAAGCTGATTCGTTTGTGTCTCATAACTTTGTTGTATCTAACATTGTTCTTCCTTGCACTGTAAAGTCTACTAATCAATTAATCAGTCTTAGCATGAGAAGAATCTTGTGCTCAATTCATGGACCTAATGATTTTGTTAACAAGAATAAGATCAACAAAGGATATGGGAACAACTGGTTTGAAAACAGCTGGAATTCATTTGACAGGTATAATAATGACTGGTATGGTTCTTGCTGCTTATTTGATCTACTTGTTAAACGTGCTAAAAAGAAAACATCTAATAGAAATAAATGGTTTGGCAGTTACAATATCCCTCAGCCCGATACTAACAAAATAGGAACCAAGTTTGTTTGGGTACGAAAATCTGTCTGATATTATTTTGCAGGTGTGTCATTTATGTGCTGATCAAAATATCATATAATTGATGCACTAATGTAGGGGGGAGTTATAATCTGTTCTAAAAAAAGTTTCTGAACAACAAAGTTCAGGACCCATGCTTTGCTGAGTGTGGTTTCTAAACACTCAGTTTAGGACCCATGCTTAACATGTTTTCTTATTTTTTATTTTCTACTTTTTGAGCTAAATCGAATCATTTCTATAATTTACTTTCTCAGGGGAGTCTTTAGAAGTTCAATAAATGTTTTCGGAAAGTGATTTTTTTTAAAACGAGTACATTTTCTGCCTGAGATTTTACTTGCGTAATTTCTCATCTTTCATAACTCCAATACCTGTTTCAGCTATTTTTCAAACTGTTATTATCACGTCTCTTATATAAATAATTTTCGGTGATAATACACTCGTTTGTATTCAAGGGTTGTTTTTTTCAAATTTTTTTTTACCTTGAATGATATACATTTCATTTTTTTTAATTAGAATCTGTAAACTTGTTCTTACAGATCTTCATTCATTTCTCTCGCATTCTGAATATTCTATTCGTTGTCATATCATTCCTTTATTGATTGTGTTTAAAAGCCAAATTTTTTATCAACTGTTTGTGATCAATTGAGCATATTTTTAAATTTTAGAAGGGACTGAGTGCTTATCAGAAATACCTCAATGGAATGTCAGAACCGACAAACCTACCCATGAGGACAACCATATCTTTGTGAGCTTTATATACAAAAGATTTTGTGTGCTGAGATTAAAATGAAAAAGAGAGGGGTAGTTGTTGTGAGCCAAAAGAATTGACGAGAGTTGTGTCACGATTAAAAGAATATAAGAATTCTGTTCCAAACTTCTAAAATCCAAGCATACCACATAATCTATTAGTTCTCAATTCTTTCGAGAGTCATATTGAAAAAAGGCAAAGCCCAGGCCAATTCTTGTCACAACCCCACCAGCTACTCATTTATCTCTCAACAGATAAGTGTTTCAATAACACTTGGGGCACGCAGCTCAACATCTATCAGTTTTTCATTCGAGAAAGTTGATATTGAATCAGAAGGATATATGTCCCCCCCTTCAAGTATTTTTTATCACTAATTGAGTCTGATAAATTTGTGTASTCCACACGGTTTATCTTTTCGAGCCTAAACAGAAGCATTAGTTGCTTTATCTTTCTATACTACACAGATTTTGCAAATTATATGTTATTTTTCCGAAACATTCATAGATATGCTATTATTAAGCTATCAATGATTGACTGGATGACCTAGTGAAATGAGCCTCATAAAGTCCCATATATACAGTGCATCCATTGTACTGAGTATATCTGTTATACTCACAGGCCAATCTTTTTATAAGATTGAAAACAATTTCATACGTTGAAATTGGATGTTATCTTCCCATTCCCTTAATCTGAAAATATTAAACAAGTGAATTTGAAAAGATCTACTTATTATTTCATGAATTGACGGATTTTGCGGAAAATTTCATTCATTCTTGTATATGATGTAATGATTCTCATTTCATCATAAGGGGGATTATGTAATAATGAATGAAATGTCCAATTCCGAACATTATAAGGGGAATTTGTTGAAAAGATCAAGGGGGATTAACTTCAATGATGACAAAAGACTCAAAAGGCGACTAGAGATGATTACAGAAAGTTATTCCGATGCTACAATGTCTGAGAGTTGTTGAATGTGAATATCAAATTTTCAACAAGTTTTGCTGATAAAGATTACCTTTGAAGAGAAAGTGTGTTAAAGATCAATTCTGAAGATCGTTATTGTTTATGTTCTACATTGTCAAAAGAGAAGATCATCGTGGTTCTACATTCGAGGGGGAGAATGTTAGAAGATCTTCTCAACAAACGATTATCTGAAGATTTCTAGTTGAAGATTGTTTTGAAGAAGACATAGAATGCTTAAAGTAACAATGTTCAAACGAGACTTAAAGCAACAATGTTCAAACGAGACTCAAATCGCACAAATTCTTTCAAGTCTAAATACAAAGAGGGAGAATGTTAGGACTGAAACTCAGTGTTAAATTGTCTTTGTCTTGAAAGTTAAAATTGTCTATAATGGTATTAAAGTCACCGTGTTTGACTTTTCATAGACAGTTTGACTTTGACTATTTGTGTCATGTTTGACCCTATACAAAGGGTATTTCCTCTGTATTTTGAGTAGGAGCTTCATTGTAATATTCAGATTCATTTATAAAGTTTGACCAAAGTTGACAAATCCTCTCAACTCTCCTCTCATGTTCTTGAGTGAAAAACTAGATCTGCCATGAATTTCTTGATGTTTACTTGAAGATTGATTGTTTGGGATTCACACTGTTGTTCAATCCTTTAATCTAATAATTACAAATGATTGAGATTTAGAAAGAATCTGGTGAAAACTGCTTTTAAACAGTTTTGAAAGAAATGTTTTATGATTCAATGATTAGAACCTCTGTTGAAAAGATTGAACATAAACTGTTCATTAGAAACAGTTTTTAAAACAGTACCCTAGCTATTGCTATAAACAGGGGATTTATGGATGTAATAAGGATGGTCTTGTGTGTGTATGCATGCTAAAACTCTTGCTATTATATCCAATAAGATTACAATGGATTGGAGTTCTCTCATCTTGGTGATTTGAGAATTCAGAGATATTGTTCTTATTGAAGATAGTAGTATTGATGTTATGGTTATGGGAAAAATATGGCCTATGGTCATTGTGACATCCGACGAAATAAATTCAGGTCAGTTCTGGTCATAGGCAACTCGCATTGGTGAGTATTGGTTCGTCTAATTTTTGAAATTAGAAATTAGAAGCTAAGTCATGGCTCCACTAGGAAAAAAAAATTAATCTAGAAATTTTGCCTATTTTGCTCTTAGGAGGGTGAATTGCTTAATTAGTTCATAAGATGCCTATTCAAGTAACATGTCTCATTTTTTTTTATCTATATATGTTTTTAAAAAAAATTATTCTGGGTCTTTAAATTGATTAATTATCCATCAAAAATTTTATTTAATTTGAATCTATAAAAAAAATTATTCAATTAAACCACCTAATTATTTTCAAACTTTTACACCTCATTATTACTTGCCTTTCCCAAAAACCAAACCTTTCCTCCCTTCCCCCTCTTTCGCCGTCCATATCCCCCCCCCCTTTAAACCCCTTTTAAATACCCCATAAGACTTTAAAATCATTTCCCTTTCTCCCTTGTTATCTCATGAACCAAACTTCTCTCTCTCTCTTTTCTCTATCCTTTATTGCTGAATTCAGCCTAAAATCACCACAAAAATTTGGTTTTTGTTAAGACTTTTGAACGTAGATATCCTCTCTAGTGTGGGTAAGTTCATCACTCTCGTGTTCTCTTTCATTCCCTTCGTTTTCTTGCAATTTCTCCTACTATTTTTCATCAATCTTTTTATTTCTGAAATACAGTACTTTCATGAGTCTTTAAATGGTAGATTAATCACCAAGACATGTTTAATGTCAAGCAATTGGAGATAATCCATGATCCATACAACTAGAACTCAAGAAAACAAAGTTTTGATGTCTTGCATGTAGATTTTTCTATAATCTGAGATGTTTGAGTTCATGCATGTAATCATAAAAGTTAAAGGGTGATTTTGATCCAAAAATATATGGTACACTAATGATAAGTAAGTGTATAAAAGAAGAATCAAATTTATAAGTGAAAATGAAGAGCCAAAACACTCATTTTCCATGAGTTAAGAATTTTTGGTTTCTGGCAGATTTCATGCGTGAACTTCATTCGATCATATCTTGAAAAATACTTAGTCAAATGACTTGATTCTTCTTCTGCATCCTTGTTCATTGAGTTGTTTTTCAGACCCAAGTGGTTTCATGTAAAAACTCAGGGATTTGTCTTCTCAACCACTCGTATTAATTTAAGAGTGCAAGAGACAATCTGTTAGAGCCAAAACTCTACTTTAATCGGTCATAACCATCTTAATATTCCACTAAAATACTTGATTCTTCATCTGGAAATTATTTTATTGGATTATCTTTCGAACGAAAATGGTTTCACTAAAAAATATTTAGATTTGAGGTCTCAAACACTCAAACTAAGTTGAGTGTGCATGCAATCAGAATCTGACAGATTTGGACATGTGTCTTAAGATGACCGTAACTCCCACCAAACGTAATCATAAATGATGATTATTTTTCTGGAAGATAGAAATTGGAGTTAGTTTTAAAATTCAATTAGAATATCTGAAAAATATTGGGATTTGACCTTCCAAACAGATGTGGCAAAAAGAGTGTGCAGGCTGCCTTGATAACTGTGACACTTAAATTTGAGTATTGTTAGCTCCACTATTTCTATCTTGTAAAAGTATACAAAAAGTATATAGTAAGATTTGACAGAAGGTTAACTCCGCAGAAGACTACAGAGGACTAGCGACAGAAGCCGTATGTTAGGACCTGTAAACTCAGTTTTGATATCAATTAAGTACTTTGGATGATCTTTAAGACAATCAAAGTGCAACAGAAACAATATATGAACAAACAGAGTAAGAAACAAGAACACACAGTATATGAGAATGATGAACACGAGAGAATAGCTTCAAAGGTTTTTTCAATTGATAGAAAATAAGACGATTACAATTCGGAAGCACACTAAATTACAAAGGCCTAGCTGCTATTTATACTAGTTCCTAACGACTCTTCTGACATGACCTAGACGTGTGTAACGATCCAAGCCGTCTAAATAAAGTCGATTACAAACATAGTCACGTGAGAAGCACATGCATCTAACTACCTAAGTAAAACAGTAAGAAGAGGTTCTCCACAGAAGATGAACCGCAGACCCTCTGTGAGCCATCCTAGAGGCTCTG
>NW_020201855.1:41517-46437 GCF_001531365.2 Cynara cardunculus var. scolymus
TGTCAACACTTGCAGAAATCTTTTTCATACTTTTACATTAAGCAAATATTGGAGGTAACAATCTCCCCCTAAGTATGAAAAAGTAAAAAATGGACAAATAAATGCAAGAAATGACTAATTGAAAGAAATTACAAGAGGAGATAAAACTCATCCTCTAAAATGAATTACATTAAATTGAAAGAAATACAAAAATGTTGCTCAGGCCTATCTATTACAGTAGATTAGTCCACTGCAGAGTCTGGATAGTCTTCTACGGCAAACTGCAGATCTGTCTTGATGGTTCTGTAGACCTTGAATATCCATTCTCTGAAGGAGACTTGAACTTTAATCACTTATAGAATACCAGACACTTCATCCGCCCTTAGATGCCCTCTTTGTACTTCTGCAGCCACTTGGTTGAACACCCACTCAAGTGTCTCTATCGCATATTTGTTCGCCTCTGTAGGATCAAAAAACCTTAGAATGTCATCCTTGTCCAAGAACACAAACCCAAAGATGGGATTTTGGACAATAGTGTTGGGATGACATCTAAGTAGCCAACCTGGCCTGTTCTTCGGAGGGCAAATCTTCAAGTCTGTTTGGGCTAACTTCATCGCTATATCGAAGTCCTTCTGGCTGTAGTATTTAACTTGTGCGTGCATAACTTCGATTAGCCTTCTGAGCGATATAGAATAGCTTGACCTCCTCTCCATGTATTTGTTAAGAATTTTGTGCAGAAAGATCTGGTCAAATACACAGAGGTTATGGAGGTCAGCATCTGTGAATGTGTATAGGTTGTCGTCGTCCCTCTTCACCACATATTGAGCGTAGAGCACGGTCTTCTTCAGCATCGTCCTTGGAGAAATTGTTTCAAGAGAGGTTATCACGTTCTTTGAGAAGACTTGCTCACGAGGCTTTATAAGCTTTGAGAAGTGAAACTTTGCGGCTACAGAGGGTATACCTGTAAGTTCTAGATCGTAAGGGGGCTCTATGTCTACGGCAGAGTAGCGCCACCGCAGAATCTCCACCACAGTGGTAAGAGGCTCTGTGCGTACCTTCAGCATAGGGATTTTGCTCATTGAATCAAAATTCTCACAAACCCTTCCCACTGTGGCGGACTATGGTACTCTGGTTTTTTCTTCTTCTAGAATTGGCCTCTAGGTGGACCCATCTGCTAGGATAGGTTTGACGGTTCCTTGCAAAGCGTCGAACGTACCCGTGGACGTTTCCTCCTTTGCCTTCTTGGAGGATGAGCCTTCTCTAGCTCTAGGGGGAGGGGGATGCGGGCTCTGCCCTTTTTTGCTTGAGCCTCTGCCAAAGAAGCCTTTAACGCTTGAACAAGCTCTGAGTCGTCATATTCTTCGTCGTTTATCTCTGGCGTCTCTAAGCTTGATGACCCCTTCTGTGGTGTTTTCTCTAAAGCTTTGCCCTTGCCTTTCCTCTTAGGCTCTGGTGCTTTTTCTTTTGAGAACAGGGCTGATGTAGAGTCCACTATCTTGAGTGGTTTCGCAGAAGTTGTTTTTTTGGGCTCTTCAGCTTTCTTCTCTGCCTTCTTCTCCCCCTCATGACGATCATGGTCATCACCTCCTTGATCGTCATGGTTTTTGGTGGCTTCTGCCTTGCAAGTTTCAAGGGGAGCCTTCTCCAATTTCCTCAGGATTTTGTTGTCGCCTTCTTCATTTTCTTAATCACCTCTTCAGCAAGCACAGAGGCGTGGCTTATATCAATCTATGTCGACCACTTCAATTTTGAGATGCTTCGATAAATTTCACTTCTGAAGGAGTCACCCTCTTTCACGAGCTTTGAAGTGCAGTCTCTGATGGCTTTGTTGGAGGCTCGGGCCTCTGCGAGAAGTTGATCTGTATGTTTGTGCACAATATCTCCTAGGGCTTCAACTATTGCATCTAGCTCTCTGCGAGTGGCTAGATGGTTGATATTTGCCCTGGATGATTTGGTATCCACGCCGTATGTGACTGCAAAAGAGAATATTTGCTTGATTTCATCCTTGAATGTTGAGTAGTCTGTGTAGCCCGCATAGACGATATCAGCAGCAAATTGGGCGGCCACCCCTGCTAACTCTAACTTGAGCTTGTCGATTGAGGAAGGGTTGAGGGACAGAGCGCTGAAGGCGTTGGTGAGATCGTCTCTTGGTAGGACAGAGCTCTGAAGGGTTGAAAGAGTTCCCTTGAGTTCTGCAGTTGTAGAGCTCAACTCCTTCAGAGCCTCTGTGATGGGAGCAAGATTCTCTATCATCGATCGAGAAATGAACAAGCTTTTCAACTCATCCATCTTTTGGAATACCACTGTGGCGAAGGTTTGTAACTCCCCATTCGTCACATAGGCATCCTGGGAACCTAGATCACCAACACATGGTGACCTAGTAGCCTCGGAGTATGAGGCGCCCTCAGCGACTGGTTTTGCAAAGTCTGCTCGGGGACTTCCACTGGACCCTCAGACTTCTCTGTGAGGAGAGCCTACCAGTGTTCTGTCGATATCGTGCCTTGTAGGTTCAGAGCCTAACATGGCAGAGGGATCGAGTATGGACTTTGGGCGTTCTAGACCCTCCGTCTCTGTGACTCTCACATATGCCTCTGAAGCATATTCTGGTTGGTCACTCTTGTGTGGAGAGGCAACGGATGCCTCTTTGTGTGCAAGCTTTGTTCAATAGGGGATCCCTCTAGAACAGGGTCCCTAGTAATGTGGGTTGCACTGGGAGGAGGGCTAGGATATGTACCTTAGGTATCTTTTTCTCCCTCTCCTAACTCCAACTCTTCTTCTTCTTTGTCGTCTAAGACGACATCTGTCCCCAAGCCAGCTATTTCCGTAGGCGCTTTAAACTCCTGTTGAATTTGGAAGATAACGTCTTGAATCTGCTCTGTTGGGGACTCATCATGAACCACTTTGCGCAACCTTCTGCGCTTTGGAGTAGCCTCTGCAGGGCTTTCTTGTACCACGGCCTCTGTGACCACAACCTCTGCGGGTTGGGCCTTCTTCGATTTCTTTTTCTTGGGCTTCTGCAGAGGGCTACTTGGACCCTCTTCTTCTGCGGGTCTCTTCTTCCCTTTCTTTTTCTCAGAAGAGTCGACACCCTTCTGTGTCTTCTTAGTCTTCTTGGGTGGGGGACTTGCTACTCTAGGTCGTACCTCACTCACCTCTCTAGCCTCTGCTGGCTCCTCCCTTCGTCCTTCGACCCTCATTTCTTCAACTCTCTCTCCTAAAGGGATTCCTATGCGTGGAGGGGTTTCAGGGACCGRCTCTGGCCTCCTGAATCCACGTCTGTASGATTTCCTATCTTCATGACTAAGGTATTTTAGCATGGCTCTTGAAAGAGGTMTGGGGCTTYTGTACYCKAGCTCATGCTCTGTCRGATGGAACTCTTTAAAAGGATAGAGTCTGGCGTTAGGCTCGGCAGAGGGCAGCTTCTCTGCGATTAGTTCCCCAAAGACTAGGCCAAGGAACCTCTGTAGAATGAGGTTTGGATGGTTCAAGTCTTCCTTGGCCTTCTTTTGCGCCTTAACCTTGGACTTTTCACCCCTTTGTGTCGCGCATTTCTTCTTGATCAATCCAACCATATCCTCGAATATAAGCTGTGCATAATCGAGAGGTAGGTTGAAATAAATCCCATAGACAATTACGAGCATTGCGTGAGAGGTTTGATCATGACTGCCAACCTTCCCTGTTAGACAGAAGTTTATTATTGAGAATAGGGTGTTCCAGATTGGGGGAAGGCCTTTTCGTTTGAATTGAGTCCTTTTGGTAATTTTGGTCTTCGCGGCATAGGAATGAAAATCGAGAAACTCAATTAGCTCGGAGTATGTTGGGGTTGGGGCGAAAGCATTCAAATTTAGAGATTCCAGGGAGGGTAGGTGCAGGGTAGTTCGAAGAGTATTAACATTGAGTTCCATTAGCACCAAGGATTTCTTGATAGGGTGAGAGGCATAACCAATGATGCTCAATCTAGTGTTGTCCAGGGTGGTTATGTAAGAACTTAACAAAAATTGGGTTATATACGATTTAGGGGTAGGTTTGGTGGCTGAAAGTGCATAAAACCGGGGATGGTTTCGAAGAATTTCTAGGAGGGGGAAGGTATCTTCAGGGAAACCAGTAAAAGAAGGGATGAAGTAGTAATTGTTTGGTTTCTTCACAAGAACGACTTTTTCGTACCTATTTTGAACGAATGATAAGGCGTGAGATGTTAAAGCTTGGGCCTGAGTGACTTCATAGTCGCTGGATACGTTAACGGACTGTGCTGAGGCTGAGGAAGACGACATATTTGCAGGTTTGTATTTAGGCTTTGAGAAATTGCAGGTTCATCGGAGAAGAAGGGCTTTGTAAAGGTTTATGATTTGGGGGGAAAGGGGTATTTATAATGAGGGATTTGAACTGAATCGTTTTACTGGGGGAAATAACGTGATGAGTGGATATAGGGTGTGACAAATAAAAAATATGACACGGTGTGTTGGGAAGACGCACGATTGATGGCGTGCGCCCCCGATTCTGACACACGCGTGGTATTCTTTAACCCTTATCCATAGAACCACGTGCACCATATCAGTAGCCAAGAACTATAAGAGAGTTCTGTCAGAGGCCTAAGGGTAACAGAGCCTCTGTGATATGTGATGGGTCTTCAAATATGTTACACCTTTAATTACCCAAACGGTTTGAAAATCCACAGAGAGATGAGTACTTGCTCAGCTCAAACCCACAAGGCCTCTGTTAGAAGCGCCAGAGGTTCTGATGAGTTGGCCTCTGAGAACAAGATACTTCAAAAGTTTTGGCACCTTCTGTGGTTTGATTTTCATTTCAAAACTCCCCCTATGAGCCAGCTTCCATGGCTCCCCCTCGAATAAAAAACCATTTAAAATCCTTAGAAGACGTATCAATAGAGAGTCCGTTCACAGAGCCTCTGAGAGTGATCACAGAGGATCTGTGAAAAGACTT
>NW_020201856.1:0-1042 GCF_001531365.2 Cynara cardunculus var. scolymus
GAGCCATACGATATGGAGCCTTTGAAATTGGAGCAGCTCCCGGAATTAAGTCAATAGAAAATTGAACTTCGCGTTCCGGGGCAACACCGGGAAGTTCATCTGGAAAAACATCTGGAAACTCATTAACAATATGAATATCTTCAGGTTTAAGTTGTATCTCACCCGGATCTTGAAGTGTAGCTAAGAAGCCTTCACAACTTTGCCAAATCAAAGCTTTAGCTTGGACAAACGATATAACTCGGGTTCCTGGTTTAGGCGAGACACCCTGGAATACAGATTTTGGATTGACTTTATCATCAAATATCACTTGCTTTGAATCGCAGTCAATCACAGCTCGATGTTCGGATAACCAATCCATACCAACAATTATATCAAAATGGTTCATCTTCATCGGAAGGAGGGTGATTTTACGAATTCGATTTGCAATAAATAAAGGACAGTCTTTGTATTGTGYAACAATACAGACAGAGCTCCCCATAGGGGTAGAGATAAGCAAGGGAAACTCAAGTGACTGTTCATACTGTTTAAGATTACTTTCAAGATGCTCTGCAACTATAGAATGAGTTGCCCCAGTATCAAATAAAACATATATACTCATATCRTCAATAAGGAGATGACCAGAGACCATACCAGTAGTGGGTTTGTCTGCTGATAATGTGAATACTCGACCTCCGGCRGTGGATTGCTTTCCCTTGTCTTTAGATTGACTTGTCCCTGAAGCTTTAGCCACTTGACCCACTTTACAATTTCTAGCCAGATGACCTCGCTGACCACAATTAAAACATGAACCAGTCATCCGAAGGCATGGACCCGGTCGGTGTGGTAGATTGCATTCTTTGCAAACAGTTGGAGGAGTCACGACTGAAGGATTTGAACTTGTAATACTCTGAGATGACCCTGAAAATTTGCTACCACCAAATCTCCTTTTATCTGAATTGCCTAACTTAAACTTGTTGAAACTTCCCGATGACCCGTTATGCTTTCGCCTTTTATCTTTATCACCCTTAAACTGAATGGTGTCGAGTCGTTCCCTTTCTATATT
>NW_020201856.1:2485-7756 GCF_001531365.2 Cynara cardunculus var. scolymus
CTCAGTGAACGGATAATTGAAGTAGCAAGATTGCAAGTATAAATCGAGTTAATAAAATATAATAATTATAAGGAATCCGAAAACCAGAAYATGAAGGGATCAATTAATAATTGACAAATGTCCATACTGAAGTAATTTAAAATAATATCGTCAAGTCAAGAATTGAAAATTAAATGAGAAAATCAATTGGGTTCGAGGGTTGTACAGACCACTCGAAYAATGGAAAATGAGTGTAGGGCAATACACACAATTCCTTTCCGATAATCGGCTCCCGAAAATGGTTCCCGAATACGGCTCCCGATAACGGTTCTTAGGATCGATCCATTCGCCCTCAAATTTGCCGGTACCAGGCCAAACCCACTTATTGACATTGGGGTATAATAGCGAGGATGCCATGACAATTTATAGCCGCCATGGAGGCGTCACGACATCGTTGCCCTCGATGTCATGCCTTAAAGCACAAGTGCTCAAATCACAAAAAAAAAACATATCAATTCAATGTGAAAAGGGATAATCTCACAAAATATGAAACTATATTTATATACAAGTGATAGATGCCGAGATGGTAATGAGATACAATATTGCCTCTATAATGAATTAGTGACTAAAGAAAGTCACAAGAATCGGGTATCCGTACCTTAGACGACAATCGAAGAAATAAACACGTAGCTTCTATCCCTTTGTTAATGCCCCTTTCTTATTCTAAGATTGGTCCTGAATAAATCACACATGTTTGTGACTGATTGATACAAGATCTACGGATATTACAATCCTCAAAGCACAAAGTACAAGCAAAAGTAAAGCTATTAAATCCCCTGCACCAAACAGCTTTGAACCAACTTGACTTTGATCATTTTTCTCATACTTAGAGAAGCATTCAGGTGTTAATGTCTAAACAAAAGTTGTAGGCCGAATACTTAGGGTTCCAATCGATTTGGATTCATTCCGTTTGGAGCAAAAACCTCTTTTATATGAATTTTCTAAAAACAGTATGCAAATCCCGTTTCTGCACAGGACCAACTACATAAACTCACTGTTTTGACCATTATGGAGGTAAAACCAAGTCTGGACATAAACTACAAAGTTGTAGAAAACACAGATACCTTTCCAACAACATATGGCACACCTCAAACGGATCAACGAGTGATTTTATATGAATTTTTTAAACAACCAGCAGTACTAAGATTCTATACACAGCTCAAAACAGTCCCTTTTGCATAAGATTTACACTAATACCATCAAGAATCAACTATCTAGCTTACCATATTGCAAATAAATGATTAAAACTTAATTTATAACTTCTTTAACCAACAATGACATAAAAATAACATCATTTAACAAAGGTTTAACTTACTAATTAAAACCTTATGAACCCTAACATGAAACCTCCCAATTTTATCACAATTCAACAAATTAGACCACAAATTTTGAAATTTATAGTTTCATACCTTGCTTCTTTACATTGCCTTCAATCAATTAGCTTTAAATYTTCAAACTAACACCAAATTGGAAGATGCATGAGGAGGTAGAACCAAAAGCTAGGGTTTATGTGAAGAGAGTTGAGAGGGTGTAGGTTTTAGAGAGAGAAGTGAAAAGTTAAAATGAGATGTATTTTCAGAAAATTAAGGGTTTAAATACTTAGTAAAAGAATACCCACTTAGCAAATGTTACCCCTCATCAATTGTCTAATTCAATATTAGATTTTATATGAATTTTTCTTAACATTTCTAGTCCTAAGACCAATTTATTTTCTAACATAATTGACCCTTTACATAAAATTTGGACTTATATTATTAGTCCAAAATACAACTACTTTAAGCAAGGGTACAAGTAGATAAAGCTTCCAATTGTCATGTAAATAATTATACCAAGATTAATCAATAACAAAATCTAGGCTGTTATACTCCAGGGGGTAATTAGGACATGTTTTGATATTTTGGAAGCAATCTAAGTGTGGTGGATTGKACTTGCTTTGTGAGCTCAATTCGGAGCTTTTCGGTATTACATGGTTGCCCGGTGAGTTATTTAGTTAATTATTACATATTGATTTGAACATATATATATTTTCATATGAATGTTTCGGTCTTGAATGGAGTCACACGATCTTTATTTGTCTTTGATTCCGTCTCTTGAGTCGATTCCTCATTACTATCTTGGTACATCGGTTTGCTTTCTGGATCCAGACTTGTTTGTTTTGTTCCCTGTGTTGTACGCCATAGTACGGGTACTACTTCGTGTGGCACGCCGAAAGTTTATGGCAAAGTCAAGATCCCGTGTTGGACGGGTGAGACTTTCTGCGGTTGTGAATACTCATTGCTCAGAGAGGAGGAAGTGCAATGAGTAGGGAACCTTGGCACATACCCAGTAGAGGGAGGTGGGCAGTGCGAGGTTTCCCATAATGTATGATTCTGACTCAGACTTTGGCATGTGCCCGGGAGGTGAAGGACGGGGTGATGCACTGTCTTCATTATGTATACCGATTTGATCTCTTGGTTCTTGATAATTATTGGTATTCTAACGTTGTTGAATACATTTGGTTGTTGATGTTGTCTCCTTGTTGTATTGAGCATCAATGGTATGGTATACTATGGTGATTTGAATATGGAATCATATGATCTTGGCATCCAATACGTAATTGTTCACTCGGTTTCTTGCAAGTCTCGGTTTGCATCTGGATGATGGCTTGAACTCTTTTATTGATAAAAGTTTATTATATATGTTTATAAACTTGTGTGATATCGATATGTAATATTTAACTATTTAACTCACTAAGCGTTGGCTTACCTTTTAAGTGGCAACCTCTCTCAGGAAAGAAGACGGACAAAAAGAAAGATTCCGTTATTTGACTTGAAGATTTACCGGGGATCTTGAAGATTTCGATCTTGCTTTTGGGTAAATATTAGCTTATATATATATATATCTATACTACATATATAACCATTTAGACATTTATCTTAATTACAAACAGCAAGGCACAAAGTACTGCCATTTTATGCATAAATTGCAAAAAACTCTTAAAGACAAGTTATAAAGCATAATGTACAACTTGTTGATGCATTGACTTTAACCCCTCCACCATCATCACCAAATAAGAATGCTTCAGACTTTCTTTCTTCCAGAAAAAACTCCCCAGACCCTATTTTCAGCTCCCATCTTTCTTCATCATGAAACCCTTTCTTCTTAACAGAGAAACCCAAGTCTGGATCATGAAACAAACAGGAGAACCATCTAGCATCCAGTCGTCGCCACCAGACATATCCGTTCTTCACAAATCGTTTTTTACATCCACCACCAGAAGCGACTTTAAGCTGGGCTGTTTCTAGGCCTACTCATGTTCGTTCATCTCCGACAACGCCGTTTGTTCACGCCGAGGAGGACCCCTGGGATCTAATTTACACTGCGGCTGGCCAAGTCGCTAGGATGAAGATGAGGATGAACAACGTCAACGACGACGTATTTGCTAACAGAGGTCTACTCGTATCCCCACGTCCTCTTGCCGTTGGACATCCTTTCTCTCACCATCACTCTAACTGTACCATATGGAGGAGTGGAAGCCAAGAGTTTATCAAGCAACAACATTTTCGCTACATACTTACAGGAGCCGCAAACTACGGCGGTGGCGGTCGATGTGGAGGTGGGCAGCCGATGGGTTTTCATCAATCTGCATGGCCTCCCCTCCCAGTTGAAAACCATCGTCGTCAACAACCCTCCAATGGGTTCATCGCCAAACCTGTTCTCGACGGATCTGGTGGCGGTTGTGGCCGTGAGACCACCGTTTTAAAAAGGGAGTGTGCCGGTACCGGCGTGTTTTACTTTTTACCCCGGAGATACTCTAACGATCCACCTGAATCGAAGAAAAAACCAGGTACCAGTTCCTATCTTGCTGCGATTTCCCACATTGCTAAGTCTATTTTTGTTTTTTTATTCTTTAAAAAAATATCGAGTGAAACAAAATTTTCTTTTTCAAAATTCGAATCTAGACGCCGATGATGTTCATTTGGCCCTGTTTCTGTCCTTTTGCGCTTAATTTAAAATCCATGATCATTTCATATAATCCAACTTTGCCTTTAGACTGCTTTAATCCATACCTTTAATTTTACTTTATTGCTCTTAATGATGATTATCTTGATTTATTAATATTTAAACAGCATGTTCGCCTGCTCATCTGTCAGCCAGAGTAGCTCAGTCATTGAACAAAAGCATGGACCCCGTGCTTCCACTGAACCATCTGAACACCCATGGCCATGATTATACCCAGTCTGACAACGGTAGTTGCTAATTGTAGTTGAAGTTCAATTAATTACTTTATTAGCCCACCTGTATTGTATATAGCAATAGCATTGACATGTTAAAGTGTTCCATTCCAGGAAGTGCAATGGGAGGGCGGATGGTAGGGCGGAGGAGCGGCGGCGAAAGCGCAAAAGTGGTGCGTCCTCAAGAATGGACATATTGAGTCCAAGTTTGGTGATGGTGAAAAGGGTAGATAGAATAGGAAGTTGAAAAGGTATAGAAGAAGGGGGTAATGGGATCCAAGGTTTTTGTTTTGGTGTTTGAAGGGTAGTAAAAGAATAAGAAGAAATAGTAGGTGTTTTTGGGTGAAAAGGGAAAGTAAAGAAAAGAAGGGAATTTTGGGGTGTGGGAAAAGTTGTCTCTTTTATTCAAAATTTAATAATAAAAGAGAAAGCATAGTTTGGTTTTGAATGTTGAAGGCTTGCTCTTTTATTTATTTATTATTTTATAGTTTGGAATATTATCTAAATGTGTAATTATATATGAATAATATTTTAAAATAAGTTGATAGCTTGTAGTTGTATTTGTGTTTTAAGTTTTGTTTGAGTTTGACTCTAAAGTCAAAAGTACCAGAAGAAGGTTGTAAATTCAAATCCAAGAAGGAATAAAAATCTCTTTGTGGTCACGTAAGTTCAAATATGGTGATTCCGAGCTATCTGCAAAGCAGGTGGTCGTCTTGGAATTAGTCGGCGCTGCATCGCGCGGGTACACCACTAATGTTTCATAATTGTGATTCAACCCGACATTGATGACCGAAGGGAGTTTAGAATTTCTCTCTTTCCCCAGCGCGGGTACACCACTAGATACCATTTTTGTATGAACCCGACTCATATATATATATATATATACATATATACATATACATATACATATACATATATATATATACATATACATATACATATATATATATACATATATATACATATACATATATACATATACATATATATATATACATATACATATATACATATACAT
>NW_020201856.1:8956-10776 GCF_001531365.2 Cynara cardunculus var. scolymus
GTCCTTCATAGTCTCGCCTCTGGTCTAACCATTGCCCCTCTGGTCCTTCATGACCTCTGGTCCTTCATGGCCTATGGACCAATTCATCGCCTCCGGTCCTTCATAGTCTCGCCTCTGGTCTAACCATTGCCCCTCTGGTCCTTCATGGCCTCTGGTCCTTCATGGCCTCTGGTCCTTCATGGTCTCTGAACCAATGCATCGCCTCTGGTCCTTCATAGTCTCGCCTCTGGTTCAACCATTGCCCATCTGGACCTTCATGCCTCTGGTCCTTCATGCCTCTGGTCCTTCTTCGCCTCTGGACCGATGCATCGCCCGATGCATCGCCTCTAGTCTTCCTCCAGACTTAGTTTTTTTTTCTTTTCAGCAACATTTTCACATTTTCCATCCTTGGCCCCGATTGCTTGTCAAAACTTTTGGGAATATTTAGGATCAATTTTGGTCCTAATAATCTGTAAATTATATTTATTAGAGATTTTATAAATTTGGTAGTTTGGGGTTTGTTTCAAGGGAGATGTTACAAATATGGTATCAGAGTTGTGGTTTGAGTGAATTGGATATCATTAATGATATTCGGACTCAAACTTAGGTATTGACATTATATAGTGAATAAGTTATGATTATACTTAGGTATTGACATTGTATAGTGACTAGGTTATGATTATATGGGATATAGACCAATAGGAGAAACCTAGGATTTGTTGGGGTACAACGGTTAGAATACTATTTGACCCCTATATTTATGTATTATAATTTCAGCACGATGTCTGATCACGATGGATCTAGCAACGCGGCGGTTTCTCAAGAAATTGGGGATGACAACCTCAACTTAGAAGGGAATGTCCAAGAAAATGTGGACAATGACGATGAAGCCCAACTATCACCTCGTACTGAGAGGTTATTGAAAATAATGAATGATCAAACACGGGCTACTCTACGAGAACAAAGAATAAAGTTTGAAAGAAAGTTATCTGAAGTGCAAAATCCAGTTAATGCTCAGAATCCGGTTGTCCAAGGACCGAAGCTGGTTAATAAAGACGTACCCAAACCAAAGTCGTACCGACCTTCATTTAAAACATTTAGAAGTAGTGGCGCTACAGAGTTCTCGRGACAGACGGACCCAGTACTTGCAATGCAATGGGTCGAAAACACTGAAAAGGTCTTCAGGATTGTTTACGTACAGGAGGAGGATAAATTACGTTATGCTACAGCGACATTTGCCGATCGTGCACTCACTTGGTGGAATGCCACATATCGATCAATGGAACCTAATACTAGGGATAGAACGACATGGGAAGAGTTTCAAGTGCTGTTCTTCGAGCAATATCGTCCGGATGATTTGAAACAAAAGCTTGAGAAGGAATTCCTAGAGTTCAAACAGGGATTCATGTCGGTGATTGAATATGAGACAGAGTTTAATCGGAAGCTGCTGTTTGCCCAACGGTTTGTACCAAGTGAAAAGGGCAAGATTAATCATTTCGTCAACGGTCTTCGACAGAATATTCGCGAATTCATCACCAATCGCGACGTACCATCATTTACCAAAGCAGTTGAGTATGCAAGGAAACAGGAGCATGACCTGAGTCTCCCTGATGGTTCTGATATACCGGAGAAACAATCGAGAGTTGAGAGAACCTTCTCGACCCCGACATATAAATCATCTCGATTCTTCAAATCGAGAAGAGCTCAATCACATAA
The DNA here is from genome assembly GCF_001531365.2 of Cynara cardunculus var. scolymus. Taxonomy (NCBI): domain Eukaryota; kingdom Viridiplantae; phylum Streptophyta; class Magnoliopsida; order Asterales; family Asteraceae; genus Cynara; species Cynara cardunculus. Next base: position 10,652 of record NW_020201856.1, read on the forward strand.
TACACCACATACCTCACAGGCTTATACAATGCAGTCAAATACGCCATGGAACTGCAACCGATGTGGCAAGAATCACCAGGGATGATGTAGTGGTGATCAAACCTATGTACGATGCTTCTGTTGTG
>NW_020201856.1:11371-13249 GCF_001531365.2 Cynara cardunculus var. scolymus
GGTGAAGGACGTTCCGATTGTTTGTGAATATCCAGATGTATTTCCGGATGATCTGTCTGGATTGCTACCCGATCGTCAAGTAGAATTTCGTATAGACTTGATACCGGGTGCAGCTCCGATAGCAAAGACACCATATCGTCTCGCACCTGCGAAAATGAAAGAAATGATGAAACAACTGCAGGAATTATTGGACAAGGGTTTTATCCGACCAAGCACATCTCCTTGGGGTGCTCCTGTCCTGTTCGTTRAGAAGAAAGATGGAACTTTCCGGATGTGTATAGATTATCGTGAGCTTAACAAGGTAACTATAAGGAATAMATATCCATTACCGCGAATTGACGATCTTTTTGATCAGTTGCAAGGAGCGAGATATTTTTCTAAAATCGACTTACGGTCTGGCTATCACCAACTCAAGGTACGGGAGGACGACGTACCCAAGACTGCTTTTCGGACCCAATATGGGCATTACGAATTCCTCGTAATGCCATTCGGACTTACAAATGCACCTGCAGTGTTTATGGACTTAATGAATCGAGTATGCTATCCTATGCTCGACAAGTCCGTGATCGTATTCATCGATGATATTTTGGTCAACTCAAAGTCCGAAAACGAACACGCTTCACACTTACGTCAAATGCTAGAATTGTTGAGAAAAGAACGACTCTATGCAAAATTCTTGAAATGTGAATTTTGGCTTCGCCAAATACAATTCTTGGGGCATACCGTATCCGGACACGGTATTTCCGTAGACCCAGCCAAGATCGAAGCAATTCAAGAATGGGAGCAACCAAAGAACGCTTCGGAAGTTCAGAGTTTTTTGGGTCTGGCAGGATACTATCGACGATTTATCAAGGACTTCTCTAAGATCGCAGTACCATTAACCTCTTTGACTCGTAAAGATGCTAAATTTGAATGGAAAGAAAGATCGAGCATTTCAGACTTTAGAGGAATGTCTGACACAAGCACCTATACTTGCTCTACCTGAGGGTAACGAAGACTTTATAGTATATAGTGACGCATCTCGACTTGGTCTTGGATGTGTATTGATGCAGCGAGGCAAGGTGATTGCATATGCTTCTCGCCAACTGAAAGATTATGAGAAGAACTACCCTACTCATGACCTTGAGTTAGCAGCGGTGGTATTTGCTTTGAGGCTTTGGCGACACTATCTCTATGGAACGAAGTGTCAACTTTATACTGACCACAAGAGCTTAAAGTATATTTGATCAAAAGACCTTGAACATGCGTCCACAACGTGCTATGGAACTCATCAAAGATTACGACTGTGAGATACTATATCATCCGGGTAAAGCCAATGTAGTGGCAAATGCTCTGAGTAGGAAGACGCGCTCTGGACTTCTATGCTACTCTATCACTCACACGTCAATTAAAAATAATCTATTTGATGATATTCGAAAATGGCAGATTGAGGCTTTGAAGACTGAGAATGTCAAACTAGAACAAATGATAGGATACATTGATTCTCTTTCTGAAGATGGACGTGGTCTGAAGGTCTTTAAGACCAGAATCTGGGATGTTGTTTTAGTAGAAGCACATAAGTCGCGATTACCAATACACCCAGGAAGTACCAAAATGTACCAAGATCTTCGTTTAGATTACTGGTGGCCTGGGATGAAGACTGACATTGGACGTTATGTCGAGAAATGTACCACATGCTTACAAGTAAAGGATGAACACCAGAAACCGTATGGCAGTTTACAGCCTCTTGAGGTACCGATGTGGAAATGGGAGGAATTAACGATGGATCTGGTTACTAAACTACCGAAGACCCAACATCAAAACGACAGTATTTGGGTTATAGTTGATCGATTGACCAAATCTGCATTGTTCTTACCTGTCCGAGAGTCTTACTCTATG
>NW_020201856.1:13794-16079 GCF_001531365.2 Cynara cardunculus var. scolymus
CTTCGATTCCGAAAACAAGGAAAGTTAAGTCCACGATTTATTGGCCCGTTCAAAGTATTGGAGCGTATCGGAAAACAAGTTTATCGACTAGAGTTACCGGAGGAACTTACGGGAATACACGATGTGTTTCATGTCGGGTACTTACGTAAATGCTTGGGTAAACATGAAGAGACGGTTCCCTTAGCAGAAGTCAAAGTAGACAAGAAATTAAGATACACTAAAGAACCAGAATCCATTCTGAACGAGAGAAAAGTGAAACTATGTAATAAGGAAGTAGACTTGGTTTTGATCAAGTGGAAACACCATCGAGGACCAAATTGGACGTGGGAGCGTCAAGATGAGTTGAATGCGAAATACCCATCTTTATTTCCACACAGTGATTTCGGGGACGAAATCCTCAAAAGGAGGAGGTATTTGTAACATCCAATTTCTAATATGCCCAATTATTTGCTTAGTATATTTAATTATTGGGTTAAAGAGAGCTTATGATTTAGTGGTAGTTTAGGTTTGAAGCTTTAGAATTTTATTTCTTAAGAATATATTAGAGGATTTGGAAAATATCATGTCAAATGGATACGTAAAACTGATTTTCATGGGAGATATTTTCTGGAATATTTTTTTGGATGTTATAGATTATCTCTTTATGATCGTGTAGGCGAAAACCTCATAGAAAACGGAGGTCCGAGCGAAAAGTTATGAATAATTTAAGTGTTGATGGTCAAAATGAGTTCCTAGCCGGGCCAACCCGGTCCAACTCGAGTTTTAGCACTATAAATTGGAGTTTTGGCCCATTTTTCTTGTCATCTAAGTCCAGAACTCACACACACTCTAGAGGTACGATTGTCACACACATAGGCTTGATTCAACTCAAATCAAAGAGGAACTACAAGATTTTTGAAAGATTTGATCATCAAGTAAGGTATAATCCATTATTTGCACTTGTTTATGGTTGATATCCTTGTTTTATGGGTTGCATGTTGAGATAAAGTTAGGCTTTCATATGGGTCTGATCTTAAATATTTAAAATATGTGCATTTTAGTGTTTTTGGCATGAAATGGTCATTAGATTCAAGAGATTATCAAGATTTATGCAAGTTCATCATATGAACTTTGACTTGATTAAGTCAATGATTTGGGAGATAATGTAAATGATAAAATAAAGGTTGGATTTTGGTTGTTTATGTCAAATATGTTATATTAAGTTGAGATTCAGAAGTTDGAATGRWTTGGAATCGAAATGGTTTGAGAAAAATGTATGAAGATGAGAATTTCGACTTTTGAATGATTTGAAAGTGTGCAGACTTTGAAAACATGTATAAAATCGTAGAAAAATCCAAATCAGATGAGGCCAATTTCTTTAGTTATATATTTGAGTCTAGTTTATTTCTTATTTTATGATCAAGGCATGATTTCGAGCTTAAATTAGGCAAAACAGTTCTGCATGCAACAGCTGTACATAAACATTTGGGTAAAGTGTTCAAATAGGATATGTGTATATCATGGGTTTCTTATATCCGTTGCTTATGAGATTTTGTACATTTACTCCAGGGGGTAATTAGGACATGTTTTGATATTTTGGAAGCAATCTAAGTGTGGTGGATTGGACTTGCTTTGTGAGCTCAATTCGGAGCTTTTCGGTATTACATGGTTGCCTGGTGAGTTATTTAGTTAATTATTACATATTGATTTGAACATATATATTTTTTCATATGAATGTTTCAGTCTTGAATGGAGTCACACGATCTTGATTTGTCTTTGATTCTGTCTCTTGAGTCGATTCCTCATTACTATCTCGGAACATCGGTTTGCTTTCTGGATCCAGACTTGTTTGTTTTGTTCCTTGTGTTGTACGCCATAGTACGAGTACTACTTCGTGTGGCATGCCGGAAGTTTATAGCGAAGTCAAGATCCCATGTTGGACGGGTGAGACTTTTTGCGGTTGTGAATACTCATTGCTCAGAGAGGAGGAAGAGCAATGAGTAGGGAACCTTGGCACATGCCCGGTAGAGGAAGGCGGGCAGTGCAAGGTTTCCCGTAATGTATGATTTTGACTCAGACTTTGGCATGTGCCCGGGAGGTGAAGGATGGGGTGATGCACTGTCTTCATTATGTATACCGATTTGATCTCTTGGTTCTTGATAATTATTGGTATTCTAACGTTGTTGAATACATTTGGTTGTTGATGCTGTCTCCTTGTTGTATTGAGCATCAATGGTATGGTATATTATGGTGATTTGAATATGGAATCCTATGATCTTGGCATCCAATACGTAATTGTTCACTCG
>NW_020201856.1:16720-19078 GCF_001531365.2 Cynara cardunculus var. scolymus
TGGACCAATTCATCGCCTCTGGTCCTCATAGTCTCGCCTCTGGTCTAACCATTGCCCCTCTGGTCCTTCATGGCCTCTGGTCCTTCATGGCCTCTGAACCAATTCATCGCCTCTGGTCCTTCATAGTCTCGCCTCTGGTTCAACCATTGCCCCTCTGGACCTTCATGCCTTTGGTCCTTCATGCCTCTGGTCCTTCTTCGCCTCTGGACCGATGCATCTCCTGATGCATCGCCTGATGCATCGCCTCTTGTCTTCCTCCAGACTTAGTTTTTTTTTTCTTTTCAGCAACATTTTCAGATTTTCCATCCTTGGCCCCGATTGCTTGTCAAAACTTTTGGGAATATTTAAGATCAATTTTGGTCCTAATAATCTGTAAATTATATTGATTAGATATTTTATAAATTTGGTAGTTTGGGGTTTGTTTCAAGGGAGATGTTACACATAAATTCAAACTGAAGTTGAAAGTGAAATTCAAGTTGTAACTGATGAATATGATGATCAGAACAATCTAACTGATGTTCAATCCATCCCTTATACTCATAAGTGGATAAAAGATCATCCCCCTACTCAAATAATCGGTAATGTAAATGATAGAGTGAAAACACGATCTTCTACCACTAACGAGTATCTTTTCGTGATCTTTCTTAGTGTAATAGAGCCAAAGAAGCCATCTAAAGCATTGCAAGATCCAGATTGGATCAAGGCCATGCAAGATGAACTTCCGGAATTTGAAAGAAATCAAGTTTGGAGACTCGTATCGAGCCCGAAAGAAAAATCAATAATTGGTACAAAATAGGTCTTCCAAAACAAAAGGACGAATAGGAATTGTCGTGAGAAACAAAGTCCGATTGGTTTATAAACGTTACAGTCAACAAAAAGGAATTGAATATGTCGAGACCTTTGCACCAGTTGCACGCATTGAAGCTATCAGAATATTTCTGGCTACACTGCTCACAAAAGTTAAAAACTTTACCAAATGGATGTCAAATCAACATTTCTAAATAGTATTCTTCATGAAGAAGTGTACGTGAGTCAGCCTGAAGGCTTTGTTGATCCACTCAAGCCTGATCATGTATATGTTCTAGACAAAGCTTTATACGGTTTGAAACCAGTTCCTAGGGCATTGTATGATACTCTAACTCAATTCCCGCTGAAGTCTGGTTTCAAGAAAGGTTAGGATAGATACTACTTTATTTCTTAAAAAACAAGGTAAGCATATGATCTTGATTCAAATATATGTTGACGATATTATTTTTGGTTCTACGAATCCAAAGTTTTGCAAGAATTTTTCAGACATCATGAAATCTAAGTTTCAAATGAGTACGATGGGAGAGTAAAATTTCTTTCTTGGTCTTCAAGTAAAACAACTCCCCAAAGTCATATTCATTAATCAATCCAAATATATTAAAGATATTTTAAAAAGATTTAATATGTCTGATTGTTCTTCAATAAAGACTCCCATGGCGACTGGTACTTTATTAGGTACAGATTTATCTGGAAAATCTATTGATCAACAAAATTACCGTGCCTTGATTGGATCTTTACTGTACTTAACTTCGAGTAGAGCAGATACAATGTTTTCAACATGTTTTTGTGCAAGATCTCAGGCTAATCCAAAAGAATCACATCTTGTTGCGGTAAAGAGAATTCTTAGATATCTCAAAGGCACACAAAATTTGGGCCTTTAGTATCCTAAAGAATCTAATTTTGAGCTGACTACATTTACTGATTCTGACCATGCAGGTTGCAAACTAGATAGAAAGAGCACTTATAGATCATGTCAGTTCTTAGGTGACAAACTAGTTAATTGGACTTCGAAGAAGCAAAACTGTGTTACAACTTCTACTGTTGAAGCAAAATGCTTAGGATACTAGAGGCCCGAGAATTGAGTCCCTTTTAGGTATTGAAAGATTCTTTTCACAGCTGAAAGGTGAGATTCCTTAGGATTAGCTTGATACCTAAGCACACAGACAAGTGGCAAACATTATGCATGGTCTACTAGCCGTGAGGTACAACAGTGTCACACCTCGCTAAAGCGGAAACGCAAGGTATGGCAGGTAGAGTCTCATAGCAATAGTGTATAAATAACACAACCATACATTTTAAAATTTAAATACATCATAACCAAAGTTTACAATCCCAAATACAAGTTTGTAAATTAAACACAAAAGAAATTTTGAAGGTGATGATTGTGAAACGGCTTCTTTTAAGTGTCACCATAAGCCTTTCTTACCCCTGAAAAAGCACGTCAAAACAAGTGTCAACTACTAGAGTTGGTGAGTTCACAGGTTTTATATGCACAAAATGATTTCAAATGCAACAAATCCCAGTTATAAGTTCATGAGCAATATCTTAAAA
>NW_020201856.1:19482-30780 GCF_001531365.2 Cynara cardunculus var. scolymus
TGCTTTTCACCCCAAAACGTAATAAATACTTTGAAAGAGGGGTTGTGAATACTCACTTTCCGTAAAGCTCCGCAAAATAGAGATTCGATCCGATCACCACACTAGTTCAACAATTCCCTATCAATAGGAATATCCAAAACCATCACTTATTGATTTAACACTACCTATGGGGTTTAATAAGTCCTAAGTCCATACTTGTCTACTTATGTCTTATAAGATTATCCATAGTCCAAATATACATAATGTCCATATGCTCGTTAATGTATTAATTTATACCGGAAATGATGCCATAATCCAATAGAAGATCAAAATTTTACAAAATCAAGAAATCCCAAAATTTCATTGTTGGGCAGAACTTATGATACTTAAAAATGATCAAAATAAAGAGACTTCAAAAATGAGATAATTTCCTATCTTTTTACATGGGMTATAGCACTGAGTTATAGTCATCGTGACCAAATTTCATGCATTTTGGACATGCAATAATAATTCAAATAATTTATGCAATACAACTTATCACAACTGATATGGCGGATTACTCCGTGTTACTAAAACACTCATTAAACACTCATTAAAAGAGTTCTACTAGGTGTTCTACAGAAATTCAAGTTGGATTATAAACTTAACACTTATATGAAACTTTCAAACTAAAAATCACTCATTTTGGATGAGCTAAGAGGAATATATGGTACCATAAAGTTACATGCACACCTCTGTCATTAGTTGACAGATTGCACACTTAACTTTAATAAATTGGTTAATGCCTCAAAACTTCATATTTTTTAGTGAAACTGGATTCATATGAACCCTAACTCATAAAAGAACATTTTAGAAGARRAATMATACACTAAGAACAAATAAGTAGAGAGATATTAGCATACAAAGTAGGAGTTACCTACTGGTGGTTTCACAGTTTGCACACCTATAGTGTTTTTAGGTGTTTGGAGATCAAAACTCCATAATTTCATGTGATTCCACTTGCATGWAAGATATAACCCATATAGTTAACTCTCAAAGGAAGAATCATCCTTTTTCATCAAGTTTTGAAAGAGATATGGTCATTGGAACATACATATACAAATCTGTCAGATTTGGACAGATTGCATGTTCACTTTGTTTTGAGTAGTTAACACCTCAAATCACCACAATATTGAATGAAATAGGTGGCATTTGAAAGGTAACTCATTAAACGAACATCCAGAAGAAAAATAAACGATTTTGAATGATTATATAGAGAGTTATAGCTGTTTAAAGTAGGGTTTACCTACTGAAGAACTCTCAGATGCACATATATAATGTTTTGAGTATTTGGGGAGTAAAAACTCAATGTTTTTGAGTGAGACCAATTGGATTACAACCCCAACTCAATAAATAAACTTTTAGAAGAAATCTCATAATATTTGAACATGCCATTTTCAAGATATAGACGATTTATGCACATGCACATAATCTGTCAGCACCAAAATATATCATTTTTAAGAAACAAACTCACATAAAATCATGATTCTACCTACCTTCTTGAGTTCTAATGTTTGGGTCATAGATTACCACCATCATATGAACATTTTTACATGTTTTTTGTGTGTAATCTCTCCTTAAAACTCAAAATTTTCGGAGGTTAGAAGATAGTAGATAGAAATGCATAAAAAGTGGGTTTTTCCCCCAAAATTTGCAAGAAAAAGAGAGAGATGAATATGTTACCTTGATTGTGAATGAAAGGGATGTAGTATCTTCCAAACTCTTGCTAATATCATGAAGATTAGAAGAAAAATTGGCTGAATATGTTGAAGGATGAAGATGATAACTCAAGATGACTCTTGAGTTTTTAGGGAGAGAAAGGAGAGAAATTTCAAATTTTGAAAAGGTGAGAATGAAGATTAGTGGAAGAATAATGGTATTTATATGTGGAAAAAGAGGGAAAGGGGGGAGCGGCCAGCCATAAGGGCCCAAGCCCACCCTCAACAAATATTTTTTTTTATAAAAACAAAGCCCAAAATGCATAAAATGTCATTTTCTCAATGTTGACATTTTTCTTCAAATTAAAAACCCTTGATGACTAAATTTATTTAAATAGAAAGGTTTTATATTTAAAACACAAAAACTTGGTGTTTTATATAAATTAGGTATAAATTAGAGCATTTGGTACTGTATGGGACGTTTCAGACAATTTCGGGTCGGAACCGGACTTTCTAAGCAACTGCCGGAATCTCTTAGAAATTTTTTCGACCAAACTAACCTAACTAACTCCTAATCTTATAAATTATCTTCAATAACACTAATACAAACTTAATAAGAGCTAACCTGGGAGTTCGAATTTGACGGCTGTCACAAACAGTGACCCAATCATTCCACGATAAGTTTTAACATCCACTAGTTTTCCAGATGGATTTGTGTCAAGCTTAGTGCCTGTGGCAATTGGTGTTCTCATTGTGGAAGAGTTATGAAGTTGGTGCTTTTTCAAGATGTTAGAGACATACTTGTCTTGGTTAACGAATATACCATCTTCTCTCTATTTTACTTGGAACCCGAGGAAAAATGTTAATTCTCCCATCAAGCTCATTTCAATCTCACTCTTCATTAATGCAGAGAACTTATCACAGTGCATCTGGTTCGTTGAACCTAATATAATGTCATCCACATATATCTGGACTAGAAGCATCTCACCCTTATGCCTCTTAATAAACAAAGTGGTGTCTATTTTACCTTTTTTGAAACCATTAGAGAGAAGAAAAGATGAAAGACGTTCGTACCAAGTTCTTGGAGCTTGCTTGAGCCCATACAGAGCTTTGTCAAGGTAGTAGACATACATTGGGTGTGTGGAGCTCTCAAACCCCAGAGGTTGCTGCACATAGACTTCCCCCTTTGATAGACTCGGAATCCTTTATGTGCAGAGAAGGCTAGAAATAGGTGTATTGCTTCTAGCTTGCAATTGGCCCAAAGGTCTCGTCATAGTATATGCCTTCTTCCTGGCAGTAGCCTTTTGCAACAAGCCTGACTTTGTTTTTAATTACTATACCATCCTCATCCTTCTTGTTCCTGAAAACCCACTTAATATCAATAAAAATTTTATCTTTTGGCAAAAGAACAAGATTGCATACCTTGTTTCTTTCGAATTGTTGGAGCTCTTCTTGCATGGCACTGACCCAACTATGGTCTTGTAGGGCTTCATGAACTTTCTTAGGCTATAGCACACTTAAAAAGTTTACGAATAAACATTCATTGGCTATGGTAGCTCTTGTCTTTACTCCACAAGAAGGTTCACCAATGATTTGATGAGCGGAATGGCCTTTAGTCCATTTTATCATTGGAGCTTGCACAGATGTTTAAGTCATGGGATCTTGCTCCATTGGAGTGTTTGGCATTATGCCCATGGTTGGTGATGATGGCTCTGGTTGCTCCCCCTCGGATTGTGGTACAGAGGAACCAGGTTTAGAGATAGAGGTAATGTTCTCTGGCTCTGAAGGACTGAGCTTTGATGTAGAGTTGGAAGGCTCTGGTTCTAGATTAGCTTGATCGCTAGACGGAGTAGAGGTGTTGAAAGGGCCAGTGATGGTTGTACTTGAAGTTTGTGGCTCTCCTTGGATGCGTGCAGAGGAAAATATGGGTGCACGCACAGCGTTGTCTTCATCCCCAAAGAAGTCTTCAAATAACTGCCCAAGTTCCATTTCCCTTGACTTCGATTTAGAATTGGAAGTCACCGGGTTAAGCTTGATTCCACAGCTGTAGTACTCTGAAGTCGTTTGTTCTTTATCGTTGAACGAGACGTTGATGCTTTCCATGACTGTCTTGGTTCTTAGATTGAAGACTCTATAGGCCTTGGAATATATGGAGTATCCAAGAAATTTTCCTTCATCATCCTTCTTATCAAATTTCCCAAGGTCATCACGATCATTCAAGATAAAGCATATGCAACCAAAGAAATGTAAAAATTTAACATTAGGCTCTCTTTGGTTGATTAGTTCCTAAGGAGTCTTCAAGTGTCTCTTGACCACTATTGCTCTATTTTGAGTAAATCATAGGGTCGAGATCGCTTCTGCCCAAAAGTGGGTTGGAAGACGGGATGCTACAAGCATCATTCTTACGGCTTCAACCAAGGTTCTATTCTTCCTTTCTACAACACCATTTTGTTGTGGTCTTCTTGCAGCAGAGAAGTTATGGGATATTCCTTCTTTGACAAGGTACGAGTCAATCTTTGCATTTTTGAACTATATACCTTTGTCATTCCTCAGCTTGTGAATTCTTCTCTGTAGAAAGAATTGAATCTTGGTTATAAGCTTGATTAGCAGCTTTGGGACATTCGATTTATGCCTTACAAATGCAATCCAAGTATATCTTGTAAATTCATCGATAAGTACTGAGATATACTTCTTCCCAGAAAAGCTCTACACTGAGATTGAACCACAAATATCCCACATAGCATATGTAGAGGTCTGATGTAGGAAGCATCTGTCTTTGCCTTATGGGATGCTCTTTTGACTTTTCCCATTTCACGGGCATGATAGAGATGTTCCTTTTCGAACTTTATGTTTGATAGTCCATCAACCAAGTTGTTTTTCAAAAGCTTCTCTATATTTGGAAAATTTAGATGAGATAGCTTGTGATGCCAGAGCCATGCTTCTTCACTCTTGCAAGATATGAGACAGTTTCTCTGTGTCATCTCTTGGTGAGAAGTTCATAAGGTACATATTGCCCTTCCATCTGGCCCTTAGCAATTCTTGACCTAATTATGACATTAATGAACAAGAGTCCTTTTGGAACTTGACATATAGCCAGAATCACAAAGTTGACTTACGCTGAGCAGATTATGCTTTAACCCAGACACAAGCAACTCTTTGTTTCCATTCATGTGCCTTGAGCATCCAGAGTCAAGGTACCAGATGTGCACATGCGGCTTCTGCAAACAAATTAGAGAGATTTAGGAACCCATTTCATAATCGGTCCTTAAGAATTAGGTTTTGGAGACTCGGATTTCAGCTTAGGGAAAGGGTCTACCTCAACACCCGATTTACCAGATTTGGCTTTAGGAGTCTTCTTCCTCTGGGTCCTTTTGGAATTTCTTTTAGGGGACCAAACAGAAGACAGTTAGGACTAGGAAGGTGTTGCTTTAATTGTCGCAACAGAGATAGACATTTGCAATTGTGAAAGGATTTTTTATGGCAAAAAGATTCACTGGTTTTATAAAATATGAAATTCTTATTGTTACAATCGTTCCTAGCATGAGTAGTTCTAGTGAACTCCCTATCTAGTTTTGATTGTTTATTGAAATCATCCTTTGTCTTCTCCTGCTTTCCTTTCTTGATACTTTTTCCTCCTTTGTGTGATAATCGGGTTCTTGTTATTACCCGAGGTATTTATTATGTGAATTAATTGTTTATATAAATACATGCTTACATGGATTAAATACGTAAGTATATGTATTTATGCATGAGAATATATGCATAATGTGGGAATGTGTATATATATATACATATGTGAAACATGGATGTATACATAAAATATGAAAAATACATGATATTATTATATATTTTTTTGTGTGTGTGTGTGTGCATAATATTAATATGCATATATGTGTGTATGTACCTACACATGCATGGTTGAGTTTTATTGCATGCATGCATGTGGGTGAAGGCCTGGTTGGCCGACTTCCCTAAATAGGAAGTATATATGTTGAATTTGGGCATGAGGCAAGGTTTCTTGCCTCATTTGGAAAGCTTTAGGAGAATCAGAAAAGGGTTGTCCGGAGAAGAAGTTTGAAATCAAATTGATTTTTTTCATCTTCTTCAAAAATCTGAGTTTTTGTATAAAGGTGAGTAATTTTCTAAAACTTCTTTTACATAAATATTGTTTTGATACTGGTTTTAGTGAATAATGTTTGTTGTTCTTAAAGATATTTCGTATCCAATTTGGGTTTTATTCGGACAAAGGGGTGACCGGATTATGAGTAAACCGGACATAGTGTTGTCCGGATTGATTCTAAACCGGATATAGTGTTGACCGGTTTATTTTTAAATCAATCATGTGTTGAGCGGTTTAGTTCTAAATCGCTCAAGGGTCATGCGGAGTTGGTTTAAATCAATTAAGTATTATCCGGTTTATTCCTTAAACCGGTCAAAGGTTATCCGATTTATAACTAAATCGCTCAAGGCTCAACCAGATTCAAGTAGAATTCTTCTAAGTGTTGTCTGAATTTGAATATCGGACGAAAAGGGACAGTGTTGTCCGGATTATTTGTTCGAATAACATATCCGGTTGATTATTTGTTATAAATTATAAGTGTGGGTTTTATTGGAAATTATATAAATTGATATTTATTAAGGAGTTTAATTATGGATTTATAAAAAAGGTATTTTATATGTTCCTATAAGAAATAATAATTTAGATGTTATTGAGAAGGGGAAAATGGTTTGTCACAAAAGGCAAGTATTGCCTTAAATCTTTCTCTTAATATTTACAGAGAAATTCTGGTCTTTTAATCTGATGAATCAAAAAGACTGTGGATGTAATTTTAGTTTCATTTTGGGAATCATTGAATCTTTAAGCAGATGTATTTTATATCAAGAACTGATGTTATAGAGTTTATTTTTATTATTCATTTTATAAAGGACTGCATTGTCTAATTGAAATGCAAATATTCCTGAGCAAAGTTATTTTATTATATTTTGGTATTTATCACTCTGCAATGACAAAGAAGGGATTTACTCACTAGACCCTTCTTGTCTAACCCGTATTTTCTGTTTTAAAAATATGTGGTGCAGGAACTGCAGGGCCCAGGGATAATAAAGGGAAAGGGAAAATGTGATTATTTTTCTAAATCTGATATCTGCTTTTGAAGATCTGCATAAGATTCCTTATTTTGGATAATACATGTTGTATTACATATGATAGTACAGGATTTTGTTTTGGAATTTTTCATATGTAGACTTGGTACATATAAGAATCCTTGTACTATAGGGACCTTGTGATGTAAACTATATTTCCATGTAATGAAATATGTGGTATATGCAAATGTGGTGTTTAGGGGTGTTACAAAAATGGTATCAGAGCCTTAGTTTAAGAGATTTAGGTATTCAAAGTATGATGCCTAGACTTAAACTGTCATTTGCATGTTAAGGGTCCCGGACATGATTAGTATCACTAGGAATAAAATATAATGGGTTAAAGAAAGCAGTATGTAAGGTGAATTTGAATTACAAATGGCCAATGTAGTTATGAATTTACAGGTACATACCCATATTTGGATACCATAATATATTTGGGAATGTGAATATGTGATATTTAATACTAAAATATCTGCAGATGTCTAGTCGATCACGAAGATCAGAAAGAATTGTTCACTCTGCATCTGCAAAAAGGGAGGAATCTCTTGTTAATCCGCCAACCTATGCTTCGGGAAGTAGAGGTCGGGGAAGGAGTAAGGGTAGAGGTCGAGGAAGAAGTCAGGCTGAGGTTCGCCCTGATCAAGGGGAATCTATTTCTGGAAATATGCATCAGGAACAGAGGCAGCAACCTGAGTATATAACTAAAGATGTACTGGCAGAAGAAATGGGAAAACTGAGGGAAACTTTGATATGCATTATGGGATTGCCAGCTAGAATAGAAACTGAGCAAATTGGAATTAATCCTCCAGCTCCTTCAGTAGGCAGCAATAACCGGGGAGGAAACATCAAGATGTTCTTGACATGTAAACCTCCGACCTTTTCAAAAGAAAGAGATCCAGTAAAAGCAATGTGTTGGATAAAAGAAATTGAATCAGTATTAAATATTAGCATATGTTCTGAAGATGATATGGTTAGATTTGCGGTATCTATGCTCAAATCTAATGCTTTATATTGGTGGGATGTGGAGTCCTCGACACAACCAAATATAGTGCAAACAATGTCTTGAGAAGAATTTGTGAACAAATTTAAAACACAATTCTGTCCTACGACAGCAGTAAGACAGATGGAAGAGGATTTCCAAAAGCTAGAGCAAGGAAATAGATCTGTACGGGATTATACCGATAAATTTATTGAATTTTCTCGTTTTGCAGAACATTACGTATCTTCATAATCCTGAAAGGTGGAGAGGTATATTTGGGGTCTGAAACCTTCTATTCTGGAATTTGTGATTGCTATGAACCCTGATACTTTCTCTTTAGCTGTAAATGCTGCCGAAGTTACTGAAAGAAACAAGAATCGGCAAGGAGAAGAGAAAACAATAGAGAAAAGAAAGTGGGAAGGGTCTTCAGTTAGTTTTCAAAGACCCAAGATTATTAAATCAGATAACCGTACTCCTTAGCCACCACGTGTTGGGACTTGTCCACGTTGTCAGCAGGTGCATCAAGGAAATTGTCCATCTGAACCAAAGAGATGCTATCGTTGTGGGGAAGCAGGGCATTTGTCAAGGGACTTCACTACACCCAAAAGGTGTTTTCAATGCAATCACTTGACCATATCCGACCAAACTGTCCACAACTAAAAGCTCCTCATTTGACAATGGGAGGAAATGCTCCTAGTAATCGTGGAAGGCCTAGTGCACCGAGAGGAGGCTAGGGTGGAGCAAGAGATAGATCATTTCAAATGACAAAGAATGAGGCAGAAGCAAACCCCGATGTGGTAACAAGTACCTTTCTTCTGAATTCTATACGTGCTAAGGTATTGTTTGATTCTGGTGCAAAATTTTCATTTGTATCACCATCATTTGCTCAATCTGCATGCTTGAATTTTGTGCTCCTTAATGACGAATTAGTAGTTGACACTGCTAATAGTCAGAAATCTGTTACTAGAGTATTCAATAATTGTATTATTGTTATTCAGGGGCGTGAGTTACCAATTCGACTGTTCCCTATGCCGATGAAAGAGTTTGATGTAGTGGTGGGTATATACTGGTTGGTAGAGCATCATGCCAATATTATTTATAATAAGAAGATGATCAGAATTACTCTGCCAGATTAAGGAACATATATTATTTTTGGTAATCGTCACTTTCATCATACCAGTCTTTTATCTGTGATAAAAGCCCGAAAGTCTATCCAGAAGGGGTGTCAGGGGTGTTTGGCATATGTTATTGATGCAAAGAAAGAAAAAAGGAAGCAGGAATTGATTCCGATCATTAATGAATACCCGGAAGTCTTTCTAGAAGATTTATCTGGGTTACCGCCAGATCGAGTTATCAAATTCAGAATTGATCTTATACCAGGGGCAGCACCAGTAGCTAAGGGTCCATCAGAACTGAAAGAATTAGTTACTCAGTTGAAGGATTTAACTGACAAAGGATTCATCCGACCTAGCACTTCACCTTGGGGTGCTCCAGTTTTGTTTGTCAAAAAGAAGGATCGATCTATGCGAATGGTATAGACTATCGTGAACAGAACAAGTTAACAATCAAGAACAAATATTCGTTGCCAAGGATTGATGATTTGTTCGATCAACTGGTGGGAGCAAGTTATTTCTCCAAGTTTGACTTAAGTTCAGGGTATCACCAGTTAAAAGTCAGGGAGGAGGACATTGCTACAACAGCTTTCCGAACTAGGTACGACATCATGAATTCTTAGTTATGCCTTTTGGCTTAACTAATGTGTCTGCGGCCTTTATGGATTTGATGAATAGGGTATGTAAGGAATATCTCAATAAATTCGTTATTGTATTTATCGACGATATTCTTATATACTCTATGACCAAAGAGGAGCACGCATAACATCTTCGTCTAATATTAGAGTTGCGGAAAAGAGAAAAGTTGTACGCAAAATTATCTAAATGTGAGTTTTGGTTAAGGGAAGTTCAGTTTCCGGGTCATGTCATATTAGAGGAAGGGGTAAAAGTAGATCCAACTAAAACCGAAGCAGTTGAAAAATGGGAAGCTCCAAAGACTCCTTCTGAAGTCTGAAGCTTTTTGGGACTGGCAGACTACTATCGTAAGTTCATTCAGGAATTTTCTAAGATAGTCGTGCCATTGACCAAATTGACTCAAAAAAATGTCAAATTTCAGTGGGAGGACGAACAACAAGAAACTTTCCAACTATTGAAGGATCATCTCTGCAGTGCACCTGTGTTGACCCTACCTGATGGATCAGAAGATGTCGTGGTAATGCTTCGAAATTGGGATTGGGATGTGTTTTGTTGCAAAGAGGAAAGGTGATTTCTTATGCGTCAAGACAATTGAAAGATCATGAGAAGCAATATCCGACTCATGATATGGGGTTAGCCGCGACGGTGTTTCCTCTAAAAATATGGAGGCATTATTTTCTGCGAACAAAGTGCCAGATTTTTACAGATCATAAAAGTCTACAGCATCTGTTCAGCCAGAAAGATTTAAACATGAGACAGCGTCGGTGGATTGAACTTGTTAATGATTATGATTGTGAAATCCTTTACCACCCAGGGAAAGCCAACGTGGTAGCTGACACTTTGAGTAGAAAAGAAATGAGTGGGACTATTAAAATTGTAGCAACAAAAATAAGTTTAGCCCCTAATATACATAAAGAAATTCTAAAATGTCAGAAAGAATCTATGAAAGAAGATCCTGTCAAGACATAAAGGTTGGGTAAGATGATTTCAACTCTGGAACCAAACAATGAAGGAATTATGTGCTTTGAAAGGCGAATTTGGGTACCAAGTTTTGGAGATATCTGGAAAGTTATTTTGAATGAAAGCCATAAGCCCTGTTATTCTGTTCATCCAGGTACCAATAAGATGTATCGACAACTGAAATCTTTTTATTGGTGGCCCGGATTGAAGAAAGATATAGCCTAATATGAGGAACAGTGTTTAACGTGTCTACAGGTAAAGATTGAAATCAAAAGCCATGTAGAAGCCTTCAATCTTTGGAAATTCCTGTGTGAAAATGGGATCACATTACACTGGATTTCTTCATGAAGTTTGTTAGCTCTCATTTCTCTTAATGTAAAAGTATGGAAAAAGTATATACTGTAAGTGTTGACAGAAGAGGTTCCACCACAGAAGACCACAGAGGACCAACAACAGAAGGTGTTCTATCGTACAAGTGAAGTGGACAGAACCTCTGTTGTCTACCACAAAGGTTCTGGAAACTGGTCCTCTGTAATTAAAGCATACAAGTCAAAGATGATAGAACCTCTGTTGTCTATCACAGAGGTTCTGGAAGATGATCCTCTGGAATCAAGTGCTCTCAAGTCACATCCAGCAGAGCCTCTGGGATGGCTCACAGAGGGTCTGCAGCTTTATCTTCTTTGAAGAACTTCTTTACTGTTTTACTTAGGTTAGTTAGCTGCTTATGCTCATCACGTGACTGTTTGTAATCTGCTTTATTTGAACGGCTTAGATTAATTTGTACGTCTAGGTC
>NW_020201856.1:31125-32463 GCF_001531365.2 Cynara cardunculus var. scolymus
TAGTTTTCTCCAGTTTACCCTGTTTTATTCAATTTCATTGGCGGATTTGGCTATTGACTCATTCATGAGTACTAAATCTCAATCAAAGCCTCCAATGCTTATCTGTGATGAATTTCCGCAATGGAAAGAGCAGATGATCAACTTTTTGGAAGAAATTCACCCTAGAATATGTGAATTTCTCCACAATCCTGCATATGTGCCAATGAGTTTGATTCGAATAATTCCAGCTACTAGTACAACTCCTGAGGTTCCTGAGCATTACGAGCCCAAATCAATTGCAAACTGGAACGATGAAGAAAAGGTACTAGTTGGATTGGAAAAAGAATGCAAAAGGATGTTGATCAAGGCTATTCCTCATGAGATCTTAAAACKTATTGATAACTGYCATTTSTCTATGGATATTTGGGGAGAATTGGAGAAACAAGTCGAAGAAGTGAAGAAGACACTCGAGAATAACAGAGCAATGTGTATTGATGAAGTTCATAACTTCAAGGCTAAGAAGAATGAATCTCTGTCAGACACAGAGGATGAGACCTTCTGTAGAATGACGAATACTGACTCAGACTCCTCTTACACAAGTGACCAAGAGGTTTCAACTTCTTACTCATCTGAATTAATTGATTCATGTCATTTGGAGCATTACGAGCTAAAAGAAAAACTTTCCTTCWGTGAAAAAGAAGTAATTCTTCTCACAGAGGAGAGAAACAGATTTTTTAAAATGTTCACAGAAGCTCAAAACAATTTTGTTAATTTTGAAAAATCTTCAAAGGGAAAAGATTGCCAATCTTCAAAAAAGGTTGAAAGATAAGGTTGATGAAATAAGGATGTTAGAGCATGAGAAATGCAATATTACTTCTGTTAACGAATTCTTTCAAAAAGAAAGAGAATTTTTACATCAAGATGTGCTTGACAAGGAGCTAAAAATAAAGAAATTTCAAGAGACTCAAAACATTTATACAAAGATTAAGGTCAATTTGGGCAGAAGAGGTCTAGCTTTCTCGGAATTTGATAATAAACCCGGTTTTAAATCAAAAAAAACTCTAGAGAATACCTTTAGATCCTCGAACAATTTGAAAAGCAAAATTTCTAAAACTAAGCCCATWTTCAAGAGGAGAAGGCTGTTGGTTGATCCAGACACAAAACCGTGTTTATCATATTGCTTATGAAGACTATATTGATTCCTTCTCACCTTCTGCAAAGAAGAATTCCATTCCAAGGAAGTTTTTGATCCAGGATCATATAGGAATTTTCAAGTTTGGTCAACCAGATTACTACCCTTTTGGTCAGCCTCTTGAACGAAAATTGTCCGCAGAGGCTCTAGAATTCTTTCCATCTTTC
>NW_020201856.1:32579-37685 GCF_001531365.2 Cynara cardunculus var. scolymus
GCTTCTTGTAATGTTTCCTTCTGTGACTGTTTCAATATCATGCTTGCTCTGTCTGATCATATTCACCATTCTTCCTGTCWGGTCTCTCACCCTCAGAACCATGGATCTGGGGTGAAYAWTAGACAAGTTGGCAATTCTTCTTCTAAGAAAAGTAAGACCAAATCAAAAGATGCCATGGCATACTACAAACAATCTAATTTTAAGGGACCCAATTGGAAGTGGGTACCCAAATCGAGCGTTGTCTAATTGCAGAAGCAGCAGCTGGCACCACAGAGCTTCTGTCGACAAACTATAAGAAAGAAGGTGCTTCTGATGTTGTTGTTGTATGGTTGTCTTAATTCTTTATTCACTTCTGTATATAGTTTACTTTTTGTATATAATTTCATTTCTTGAATAATCTTTTCACTTGATTTCTTAGTATAACAGGTTTAATCTAGCAGAAGCTTGCAAGGTTCAAGGGGGAGTATGTGCTTTTAAAATGATAAAACCTCTTGAAAAAGAAAAATGTTTTAATCGCAGAAGTTTTTTCACAGAACCTCTGAGACTGATTACAGAGGCTCTTTGAACGGATCTTCTGTAGACACTTCTTCTTAGGATTTTAAATGGTTTTTGTTCTAGAGGGAGCCAAGGAAGATGGCTCAGAGGGGGAACGTTTTAATTGAAAATCGAACCACAGGATGTGCCAAAACTTTTGAAGTATCTTGTTCTCAGAGGTCAACTCATCAAAACCTCTGGCGCTTCTAACAGAGGCTCTGTGAGTTTGAACTGAGCAAGTACTCATCTCTCTGTGGATTTTCAAAACCGTTTAGGTAATAAAAGGTGTAACATTATAAGAAGACCCGTCACATATCACAGAGGCTCTGTTACTCTTAGGCCTCTGACATAACTCTCTTAATAGTTCTTGTCTATTGATATGGTGCGCGTGGTTCTGTGGATAAGGCTTAGAACCTAAATGCGTGTGTCAGAAAAGGAGGCGCACGTCATCAATCGTGCGTCTTCCCAACACAGCGTGTCATACCTTTTTGAGTCGTTTTAACCCAAAACCACTCATCACGACCTTTCGTCAATAAAAACGGTTCATTTTGAAATCCCTCCCTTTAAATACCCCTTTCCCCCCCATCAATTAAACCTTTACCACTCTCCAAAATACTCAGGCGAACCTGCATCTTGTGATTTCTCAAAGCAAAAACCTGCAACCTGATACCATGTCTTCTTCATCTGCTTCAGCCCAATCAGTAAACGTCTCAAGCGACAATGAAGTGACCCAAGCTCAAGCTCTCACATCCCACGCACTGTCGTTTGTTCAAAACAAATATGAGAAAGTCGTCCTAGTCAAGAAGCCAAACAACTACTATTTTGCTCCTTCTTCTATAGGTTTTCCCGACTTCACTTTTCTGTTACTTGAAATTTTAAGAAACCACCCACTTTTCTTTGCCCTGTCTGCCACTAAGCCTACCCCTGAAACCTACTTAACCCAATTTCTCCTCAGTTCCTATATCACAACCCTTGATAATTCTGGGTTAACCATTGTTGGATATGCCTCACACCCTGTCAACAAATCCCTGGTTCCCTTAGAACTGAATGTGGAAATTTTGAGAACTGCCCTGCATTTGCCCACCTTGGAGGACCTTAACTTGAATGCCTATGYTGCGACACCMWCAGACGAGGAAYTRATACAATTCCTGGAATTTCACTCTTATGCGACCCCAATAACCAAGAGGACTCAATTTAGGCGCAAAGGACTGCCCCCTGTMTGGAACACCCTGTTTTCYATTGTCAACAGCTGCTTGACAGGGAAGGTGGGCAGTTACGATCAAACTTCACATGCGATGTTATCCATCGTTTAT
Organism: Cynara cardunculus var. scolymus; assembly: GCF_001531365.2. NCBI lineage: Eukaryota > Viridiplantae > Streptophyta > Magnoliopsida > Asterales > Asteraceae > Cynara > Cynara cardunculus. Next base: position 34,427 of record NW_020201856.1, read on the forward strand.
GGGATATACTTCAACCTTCCTTTGGATTACGCGCATCAAATTTTTGAGGATATGGTCGGGTTAATCAAGAAGAAATGCGCGAGTCAGAGAGGCGAGAAATCGAAGGTCAAAGCACAGAAAAAGGCCAAGGAGGAGATGAACCAACCCAACCTTATCCTGCAACGTTTCCTTGGTCTGGTTTTTGGTGATTTATTAGCCGCGAAACTCCCCTCTGTGGAGCCAAATGCAAGGCTCTACCCATTCAAGGAGTTTCACCCCACTGAGCATGAGCAAGGGTACAGAAGCCCTAGACCGTTATCAAGAGCCATGCTCAGGTTCCTTAGCCATGAAGACAGAAAATCCTATAGACGTGGATTCAGGCGACCAGAACCGGTCCCTGAGACCCCACCACGAATAGGAGTCCCCCTAGGAGAAAAGTTTGAAAAAATGAGGGTTGAGGGACGTACGGAGGAGCCTGCAGAGGCTGGTAAGACGAGTGAGGCCATCCCTAGAATCCCTAGTCTCCCAACCAAGAAGGCTAAGAAGACATAGAAGGATGCCGATCCTTCTGTGAAGAAGAAAGGGAAAAAGAGGCCTGCAGAAGAAGGCCCAAGTGGACCTCTGCCAAAGACCAAGAAGAATAAATCAAGAAGGCTCAACCAACAGAGCCTATGGACACAGAACAAGTAGCCACAGAGCCTGTGACTGCAGAGGCCACAGCACAAGAGAGCCCGGCAGAGGCTACAACTCCAAAGCGCAGAAGGTTGCGTAAAGTCGTTCTTGAAGACTCCCCAACAGAAAAAATCCAGGATGTTCTTGTCAATATCCAAAACGAGTTCAGAGCACCAACTGACATATCCAAGTTGGGGACAGAGGTCGTCTTAGACGATGAAGAAGAAGAGAAAGAAGAACTAGGTGAGGGCGAAAAAGATGCCGAAGGCACAAAACCTAGCCCACCTCCCAGTGCATCCCACGTTTCTAGGGGCCCTGTTCTAGAGGGATCCCCTATTGAACAAGGCACGTACATGCCAAACCCAAACCAGCCTACCCACGCAGAGGACACTCTTTCGTCCTCTGTGGATCGCACAGCCGGGTAACCACAAAATACTCCTCCATCCTCTCAAAAGGATGAAGGTTTTAATACAAGAGTCCCTTCGCCCAAGGACTCGACACATCCCACAGAAGCATTCATTGCTTCTTCACACAAGAGTGACCACCCAAAACGTGCTTCAGAGGCACAGGTGAGGCACACAAAGACAGAGGGTCTACAACGCCCTCTGTCCCCACTAGATGACTCTGCCATGATAGGCTCTGAACCTACAAGGCACGAAATCTGCAGAACACCAGTAGGCTCTCCTTTGGGAGATGTTCGAGGATCTGGTGGAAGTCCCTTAGTAGACTACGCAATACCAGTCGCTGAGGGCGCCTCACGCTACGAGGCTACTAAATCACCATGTGTTGGTGGTTTAGGTTCCCAGGATATGTATGTGACAAAGGGGGAGCTTAAAACCTTTGCCACAGAAATATTCAATAAGATAGACGAGTTGAAAAGCTTGTTTATCTCCCGATCGATGGCAGAAGACCTTTCACCGATYACAGAGGCTCTGAAGGAGTTGAGCTCAACCACAGCAGAACTCAAGTCTACACAGAGCTCTATCTTACAGAAGGATGATCTCACAGAGGCATTCAAAGCTCTAAGCCTCAACCCCTCCTCCATCCAGACCTTGAAGACAGAACTTTCAGAGCTGGCCGCCCAATTCTCTGCCGACTTCATCTCTGCAGGGTACACGGATTACTCCTCTCTCAAAGAAGAAATCAAGCAGATGTTTTCCTCTACGGTAACATACGGTATTGATACCAAGTCCTCAAGGGCCAACATCAATCACCTAGCTACCCGCAGAGAGATTGATGCCATGGTTGAAGCTCTGGGTAATCTCGTGTGCAAGCATACATACCGTCTTCTCGAAGAGGCCCGTGCCTCCAATACAGCGATCAGAGACTGCACATCGCAACTCGTAAAAGAGGGTGACCTCCTCAGAAGCGAGATCTACAGAAGCGTCTACAAGCTGAAATGGTCGACAGAGATAGACATTAATCACGCCTGTGAGTTTGCAAATGAGGCAATTAAGAAGATGAAAAAGGCAGCCACCAAAATTTTACAGAGGTTGGAGAAGGCTCCCCTGGATACATGCAAGGCAGAAGCCAAAAAGAACCATGACGATCAAGAAGGTGATGATCATGATCGTCATGAGGGGGAGAATAAGCCAGAGCCAAAGAAGACTCCTGCCAGAGGCGTCAAGATCGTGGACTCTACAGTTGCCTTGTTCTCAAAAGGTAAGGAAAAGGCACCAGAGCCTAAAGGCAAAGGTAAAGGAAAAGTTGTAGAGTCACCACAGAAGGGGTCGTCGTCTAGTACAGAGACTCCATAGCCAATAAATGAAGAAGATTACAGAGACGACCCAGCGCTCCTCGAAGCTTTAAAGGCATCCCTGGCAGAGGCTCAAGTCAAGAAGGGCATAGGCCCCATCCCTCACAAAGAAGGAGAAGGCCCTTCATCACAACTCCCACCAGTCCAAGAAACGTCCACGGGTACGTTTGACGCTCTGCAAGGAACCCATCCTTGCAGAGGGGTCAACCCATAGGCCAATTCTGGAAGAAGAAGAAGCTAAGGTGCCAGAGTCCGCCACAGTAGGAAGGTTGTCTGAAATATTCGAATCTATGAGCAAGATTACCAATGCCAAAAGTCAGAACAGAGCCCGTTACTACTTTGGAAGAAATTCAAGTGTGGAGGTACTCTGCAGTAGACACAGAGCCTCCCTATGATCCAGAGCTTACAGGGATCCCTTCTGCCGCCGCTAAGTACCAGTTCTCTAAGCTCACTAGGCCTCGTGAGCAAGTCTTCTCAGAGCACATGATCACCTCCCTAGAGACAATTTCTCCAAGGACAATGCTAAAGAAGAAGGTGCTCTATGCTCAGTATGTAGTAAGGAGGGAAGATGGCAACCTGTATACATTCACAGACGCTGACCTCCACAACCTCTGTGTGTTTGATGTCATCTACATGCACAAAATTCTCAACATCTACATGTAGAGGAGGTCAAGCTACTCAATATCGCTTAGAAGGCTGCTTGAGGTCATGCGCGCACAAGTAAGATATTATAGCCAGAAGGACTTCGAGCTCGCGGTCAGGTTAGTCCAAAAAGATCTAAAGATCTCCCCTCCTTACAGCACGCCTGGTTGGATACTTAGGTATCATCCAAACTCCATTATTCACAACCCT
>NW_020201856.1:37725-46650 GCF_001531365.2 Cynara cardunculus var. scolymus
ATCTAAGGTTGAGCGAAGTGTCTCGCATCTTGAAGGCGATCAAAATGCAAATCAAGTTCAGAGAATGGATCTTCAACGTCTACAGAACGATCGAGTCGGATATGCTATACGTAGTAGACGATTTTCCAGAATCTATCATTTGATAAACCTTCTGTACCAGCTTTAGGCCTATATTTCACAATTTTGTAATTTTCTCTTAATTCTTGTAATACTTTTCAGAGGATGAACTTTTATCTCCTCTTGTAATTTTTTTCAATTAAGTCATTCCTTGCATTTAAATTTCCAATTTTACTTTTTCATACTTAGGGGGAGATTGTTAGCTCTCATTTCTCTTAATGTAAAAGTATGGAAAAAGTAAATACTGCAAATGTTGACAGAAGAGGTTCCACCACAGAAGACCATAGAGGACCAACAACAGAAGGTGTTCTATCGTACAAGTGAAGTGTGACAGAACCTCTGTTGTCTACCACAGAGGTTCTGGAAACTGGTCCTCTGTAATCAAAGCATACAAGTCAAAGATGACAGAACCTCTRTTGTCYMTCACAGWGGTTCTGGAAGATGATCCTCTGGAATCAAGTGCTCTCAAGTCACATCCAGTAGAGCCTCTAGGATGGCTCACAGAGAGTCTGCAGCTTTATCTTCTGTGAAAAACTTCTTTACTATTTTACTTAGGTTAGTTAGCTGCTCGTGCTCATCACGTGACTGTTTGTAATCTGCTTTATTTGAATGGCTTAGATTAATTTGTACGTCTAGGTCTTGTTAGAAAAGCCGTTAGGAACGAGTATAAATAGCAGCTTAGGCCTTTGTAATTCAGTGTGCTTCCATATCGTATTGTAAACATTTTCAATCAATTGAAAATCATTTGAAGCTTCTCTCTTGTGTTCTTCATTCATCAACTGTGTTCTTCATTAATTATTACTCTGCTTGTTCTTATTGCTTCCGCTGCACTAATACTGTCAAATAGATCATCCAGAGTAAGTGATTAATATCCAAAACTGAGTTAATCGAACCTATGAAAGTTACCTCGAACTCCAAAAGGGTATGACGCAATCTGGATAGTTGTTGATCGCCTGTCTAAATCTGCACATTTTCTACCCATAAGAGAGGGATATTCTCAAGAGAAACTGGCACAGATTTATATTATAGAGATTATAATAGGCACGGAGTTCCACTGTCTATTATCTCTAATAGAGATAGTCATTTCACTTCAAAGTTTTGGGAAAGTTTGCAGAAAGCTTTGGGGTCTGAAATTCGATTAAGCACAGCCTATCATCCGCAAATTGACAGACAAAGTTAAAGAACTATCCAGAATCTCGAAGATATGTTGAGAAGTTGTATCATTGACTTCGGGGGATCATGGGAAGATCATTTGCCGTTGATAGAGTTTGCATACAATTACAGTTATCATTATAGCATTCAAGCGGCACCATATGAAGTATTGTATGGACGTAAATGTCGAACGCCGTTGTGTTGGAATGAGGTAGGAGAAAGGCAGTTGACGGGTCCTGAAATTGTTCAAGAACTTCAAAAAAGATTGAACGGATCCATGAAAGAATCAAAACAGCTAGAGACCGCCAGAAAAGTTATGCTGATAATCGTCGAAAGCCGATTGAGTTTTGTGTGGGTGATTTTGTGATGTTAAAAGTTTCTCCATGGAAAGGTATCATCAGATTTGGGAAGAAGGGTAAGCTCAGTCCGAGGTATGTTGGGCCGTTCAGAATATGTAAACGGATCGGGCTAGTGGCGTACCAGTTAGAGCTACTAGAAGAACTTAGTCTGATTCACAACACTTTCCATGTATCAAATTTGAAGAAGTGTTTAGCTAATCTGAGTCTCGCTGTACCTTTACCAGAGGTCAAACTAGACAGTAAGTTGAACTTTGTGGAAACACCAGAAGCCGTGATTGACCGAAAGATCAGAGTGTTGATAAACAAGGAAATCAGTCTGGTTAAAGTACAGTGGAAGTTTCACAAAGGACCCGAGGCAACTTGGGAATTGGAATCAGAAAGGAGAGCAGATTATCCATGGCTCTTTGATTAAAGGAATTCCGGGACGAAATTTTTTTGAAGGGGTGGATAATGTGATAACCGGGTTCTGGTTATTACCCAAGATATTTATTATGTGAATTAATTGTTTATATGAATACATGCTTACATGGATTAAATACGTGAGTATATGTATTTATGCATGAGAGTATATGCATAATGTGGGAATGTGTATATATATATATATGTGTGAAACATGTATGTATACATAAAATATGAAAAATACATGATATGATTATCTATTTGTGTGTGTGTGCATAATATTAATATGCATATATGTATGTATGTACCTACACATGCATGGTTGAGTTTTATTGCATACATGCATGTGGGTGAAGGCCTGGTTGGCCGACTTCCCTAAAAAGGAAGTATGTAAGTAGAATCTGGGCATAAGGCAAGGTTTCTTGCCTCATTTGGAAAGCTTTGGCCGAATCGGAAAAGGGTTGTCCGGAGATCAAGTTTGAAATCAAATTGATTTTTTTCATCTTCTTCAAAAATCTGAGTTTTTGTATAAAGATGAGTAATTTTCTAAAACTTCTTTTACATAAATATTGTTTTGATATTGTTGAGCGGTTTTGGTATAAATCGCTCAAGGGTCATGCGTTGTTGTTTTAAATCAATTAAGTATTATCCGGTTTATTCCTTAAACCGGTCAAAGGTTATCTGGTTTTTAGCTAAATCGCTCAAGGCTCAACTTTATTCAAGTGGAATTCTTCTAACTATTGTCCGGATTTGAATATCGGACAAAAAGTGTTGTCTGCATAACATATCCGGTTGATTATTTGTTATAAATTATAAGTGTTGGGTTTTATTGGAAATTATATAAATTGATATTTATTAGGGAGTTTAATTATGGATTTATAAAAAGGGTATTTTATATGTTCTTACCAAGCGTGGTGACGTATGTCTGTTTTGGTACGGAACTAGATCTTTAAAAGTGTTTCTACTAAGCGTGGTGACGTAAGTCTTTTTTGGTATGAAACTATAATTTGGAGAATTGTTTCTACCAAGTGTGGTGCGTAAGTCTGTTTTGGTACGAACTTGTTTTTAAGAGGTAGTTCGCCCAGACGTGGTGACTTTTGTCTTTTCTGTCTTGGAACTAAGAATGGGTACTTTCAGACGTGGTGACCTTTGTCTGTTCTAATAAGTAGCCCTATTTTGATGGAGGAACAAGGGTGGCATATCAAAAAGAGATGTACTTGGAATAAGGGAGGCATTATCATACGTAGGTATTATTATAACTCTTATTATTATTACTAAGTAGACTTAATAACTTTGAATCATCATTTCTTTGTGACCTGATGAGTTAGAGATATTATTCCTATTACAAATAATAATTTAGATGTTATTGAGAAGGGGAAAATGGTTTGTCACAAAAGGCAAGTATTGCCTTAAATCTTTCCCTTAATATTTACAGAGAAATTCTGTTCTTTTAATCTGATGAATCAAAAAGACTGTGGCTGTGATGTTAGTTTCATTTTGGGAATCACTGAATCTTTAAGCAGATGTATTTTATATCAAGAACTGATGTTATAGAGTTTATCTTATTATTCATTTTATTAAGGACTGCATTGTCAAATTGAAATGCAAATATTCCTTAGCAAAGTTAGCATTGACAAAGAAGGGATTTACTCACTAGACCCTTCTGGTCTAACCCTCATTTTCTGTTTTAAAAATATGTGGTGCAGGAACTACGGGGCCCAGGGATAATAAGAGGAAAGGGAAAATATGATTATTTTTCTAAATCTGATATCTGCTTTTGAAGATCTGCATAAGATTCCTTATTTTGGATAATACATGTTGTATTACATATGATAGTATAGGATTTTGTTTTGGAATTTTTCATATGTAGACTTGGTATATATAAGAACCCTAGTACTAGAGGAACCTTGTGATGTAAACTATATTTCCATATAATGAAATATGTGTTATATGCAAATGTGGTGTTTGGGGGTGTTACACTTTGGCCTTCAGAGGCCTCTGTGAAACAAAGGGATTAAATTTGGAATTAGAAGTGCATTTTTCTTTCTGTTCCGGAGTGAACTTAATAGGCTTTTGAAATCTAGACATGGGAAGTTAGATGCGGAGGTGGTAGATTTTGGTTATTTAGCCTTCTTTTCCTCTTCTAGCTCAAGATTAGACTTGGATTTTAAACACATGTCCACGAAGTCAGGACACATGGGAATCCTTTTCCTCTGCTTCATTGCTGGAACAGGTGTATTTGGAATTCCATTGGGAAGTTTGTGAACTTCTAGCCTGGGAATCACTGTCTGCTTCATTGCTGGAACAGGTGTATTTGGAATTCCTCTGTTTCATTGGGATCTTGAGATCTCTGTATACATGTATCAACGCCTTCATCCTTGTTTTGCGTAGAGAAGGAACTTACAAAAGTTCCTTGGAATTTTCTTCTGGATCATTTTGCTAGGACATAGAGGGATGATTCAAAGCCTCAAGTAGATCATGCTCGAAGACTTGTCTCATCTTCTGTGTGAACTCTTCCATCAACTTTGGATCCATAGTTTTGAAAAGATCATCTTTAGATGTACTCTTGATCTCTTTTGGTTTAGGTTTGACTTCAACACCTTTTTGTTTTGAAAGCTCATTATTGTGGGTGCCAAAGCTAAAAATCTCTTCTGTCTTATGTATATTGTTTAGGTTAACTGGTTTGAATTCATGCATACTTTTGGAAGAGTAAGAGATGTTTTCAAAATTGAGCTTTCTTGCTCTGACACAATTTTCAAGCTTAACTCTTTTAAATGGTGATGTTTTGGGTAGAGCAGGAAAATCAGGCTTTTGTTCTGACCCTAAACGAAAGACTGATTCAAGAGTAGCTTGCTTCTTCCAAGTTAGGTCTAGGTTTGTATAACCTAGTCCTGTGTTGTCCTGTTGAGAATTTTCTTTCCGTACACCTGCTGGGCATCTTGATATTTCTTAATCAAGAGCTCTTTTATCTTTAAGCTATAGTGTAAGAATTCCCTCTCATTTTGAAAGTAATTTTTGAGGGGTAAGGAATTTAATCTTTGACGCTCTTTCTCTACCATTTCCTTATCTTTCTTTTGTTTGGCCTTCTTAAGCTCAGAGCACTCTGTTTGTAAAACATTCTCTGTGGAGAGTTTCGTTTTCAAAATTTTCTCCTTATCCATAGAGAGCTCCTCTTTTTCTACAGTCAGAAGCTTTGTCTCTCTTTAAAATAAATTTTTTTATTTTTCTACAGCTTTTCTCTTTTCTTTTTCATCAGAGAGCTTTAGTTGTAGTTTAATGAAATCTTGAGTTAAAGCAGAGATGTTTTGCTCTAGTTTAGAATGGGAATACCCAAGTGTAGAACATACATGAGAGTCGGAGTCGGATCCAGACTCTTCTGTATCATTTTCAACAGTCATTCTGCAGAAGTGGGCTTGGTCTTCTTCGTTAGAAGTTGAGTCAGAGACCCAATTCTCTTGTTCAGCCATGAGGCTCCTCTGAGATCGGTTGTACATGTATTTTTTTATAGTACACCTCATCCTTGACAAGAGGGCCTTTGCATTCTTTCGAGAAGTGACCCATTCTCCCGCACCTGAAGCATCTGACTCCTGACTTCTTCTTCTCTGGTTGTTCTACCTCCTTTATCACTTGTGAATGAGGGTTCTTTGGCTCATAACCTCTCTTATCAAACACTTTTCTCCCAAACTTTCTCTAAAACTCCTTGGTGATGAGGGCCAAGGAATGTGCAAACGCACCAATGTCATCATCCTCAGAGCTTGATGTTTTGTCTTCATCATCGCTCTCTATCATAAGAGATTTCTTCCCCTTTTTTTTCCTCTTTCGCTCTCTTTGGAGTCAGAGACTAGAGCCAAAGGTCCACCCAGAGAGACCTTTTTCTTTTGTATCTCTTTCTCTTGAGCTTGCAAGGTACCATAGACGTCATGCAACGTTCACTGCTCCAAAGCTTGCTTGTCTTGAAGGGACATAGAAAGTTTTCCCCATTCGTCATTCAACCTTTTCAAGAAGAGCATGTTATTCTATTCTTTTCTTCTAACCACATCACACTTCTTGCACTTATTGATTAGAGTATTGAACCGATGATAAGTCTATTCAAGAGAGTCTTCGGGGAGAGTCTGAATGTTGTTGTACTCGTTTAAACATTGAGCACGTCTATTCGTTTTCATTTTAATCACACTTTCAAGTTGATTATCCATTGATCCCATAAATCTTTCGTAGATTCACAGGCATCCAGAGATTGGAAGATTTTTTTTGGAAGGGCCATGACTAAAAGCCTTTTGGCTTTTTGGTCAATTTCCACACTTCTCTTATCCTCATCATCCCAATCTCTTCATTCTTTGGGAACACTCGTCTTGACGGTACTTCGATAGTATTTCTAGAGGAGGAATCCTAGGAATTAAGGTCTTGGGCATATAGGGCCCATTTTTTATGGATTCATAAAGTTCAAGGTCTAGACCTTTGTAGAAGTTTAACATCCTAATTTTCCATTGGGGATATTCATCCCCAATGAGAGTAGGAGGTTTTGTGAGAGAACCAGCACTATACATGAAGTTCCAGGATTGGTTTGACATTTTAAAGTTGTTTTTAGAGAGAAAAAAGAAGTTTGAGGATTCAAGGAAAAACTAAACTCAAAACTAGCAAACTTGGAGAATGTTGGGTTCAAGTTAGTGCTTAACAGTTGTATTCAAGTTTCTCCTTAGTATAGTTTCCTTGTAATAGCTTAGTCTTTACATTTCCTAGTATAAATAGGATTTACCTTGTAATTGTAATTAAGCTTTGTCATTAATCTGAAAATCAAGATTTGCTGATGTAATATTCTCTCTCCTCTCAATCTAATCATCTTCTTTCTACTTTGATGTTCATCACAATCTATGAAGATCATACCATGTTTGTATGAAATTTGGACTCATCAATTGGTATCAAAGCAAGCTGCAGCAGTTTGGATTTGAAGATATCCATTTTACACATTTTTGCACGAATTTTTTAATATTTTTCGATCTGATTCTTCACTGTTCTCCACTGTTCTTGATATTTTTTTGACCGGATTGGTTTTTGTGCCAAAATTGTTCAATTTTTGAGTGTCATTGATAAAGATTTGTATCGCTAGTTTCGGTTTTGTATTTCAAACAACTTGATTCACACCATTTTGCAGTTTACACAAGTTTTAAGGCTGAAAATGTCGAATTTTGATTTTTAGCTTTCTGGAAAAAGTTCATAAAAACTCATATTTTTTCATGTTTTGATCCAATTTTTTGGTAAAAAGTGTGAAATTTTATGTTTTTGCTTGAATCTCTATCCGGTTAAGGCTTGTGCGGTTTAATCTCCGTATGTTTTTGAGTTGTTTTGTTATAGGAAATACCAGACATCTCTTGGAAGGACTTCGTGTGCGGTTTAGCTAATCCGGCTAGTAAACCGGGGATAACTTGTGCGGATTAGTTGATAAACCGTGTAACACTTGAAAGGTTTAGTAAGCGGTTTAAAAGTATCCGATAGGTAAGGACTTAATAACTTAAACGGATATTGACCGGTTTAACCAAATCCGTGTGGTAAGTGTGCGGTTTAGAATCCGCTTGGTAAGTGAGCGGTTTATTTCTACAATCGTATTACATCTTGGACTGTATACACTTGAACAGTGTTTGACTTTGATCGATTTAATTGTTTGACCTTGATCGGTTTATGTTTGAATTCTTTTGATCGGTTTAATAAGTTTGACTTTTTGAACGGATTTTTAAGAGTTTGACTTTTGGTCGGTTTAAATCTTGGACTTTGAGATTTATCTTTGTGCGATTTAGACTTTGTGCGGTTTATGTTCATGTGTTGCCCAGATTGTTAATCCGGATAACTAGTTAATTTCGTCTATCTTTTTGACCGGACTTGTAAACCGGACAACTTGTGCGGATTGCTAATCCGGACAAGTGGTGCTTAATTGTCTAAGTGTTGAATGTGTGCTTATTCTAGTTTACATTTTATCAGATATATTTTTGTAAACTGATCTTTTAAATTCAAACTTTGAACTGCAGTCGATCYTAYTTTTCATACAAACTRMDAAGATGAGCTCAAAAGAAGCAATGGCTATTGGTACTGATACCAACCCACCAGTTCTTTTTCGAGGAGATTATAATCAATGGAGAGACAATTTTTTTAATTTTATTGAAAGAATGAAAGAAGGAGAACTGATCATGCAATCTCTACTGGAAGGTCATGCTGAATTCTTTGTAATAGTAGAAGCTGATTCTGTACTAGGCATTCCTGCACAGAGATTACCTAAACGGAAAGATCAGTATACTCCTGAAGATAAAGAGAGAGCACATGCTGATGTGCTTTGCAAGTCTTACAGGATGCAAGCACTGACCAATGACATCTACACCAGTATTGATAACTACAAATCATCTGGTCACAATATGTGGATCCAGATAGAAAAGATGATGATGGGTTCTAAAGTTGGAACTCAACTGAAGATTACAAATTGTATTTCTGCTTATGAAGAATTCAAGGCCAGAGAAGGAGAAAGCCTTGATGATGTTTATAACCGACTTGCCAGACTGCTGAATGAGCTAACTAAGAACGGAATCTCCAAAACCACTATTGAGATAAATGTTAAGTTTCTTAACAATCTCCAGCCAGAGTGGAAACCGTTTGCAAATCATATCAGATTCAACAAACAKTTATCTGATATCGATATCCATGAAATCTATGAAACTCTGAAACAAAATGAACAGGATGTTTTGGAGATCCGTARTTCAAAGAAGAAGGAAAAGGAAATTGCTTGTTAGCTCTCATTTCATTAAATGTAAAAGTATGAAAAAGTAATATTGCAAGTGTTGACAGAAGATGATCTGTCACAGAAGACCACAGAGGACCAACAGCAGAAGATGCTCAAGCGTACAAGTCTCAAGTGACA
>NW_020201856.1:46676-47791 GCF_001531365.2 Cynara cardunculus var. scolymus
CAGTTTGGATTTGAAGATATCCATTTTACACATTTTTGCACGGATTTTTTTAAATATTTTTCGATCTGATTTTTCACTGTTCTTGATATTTTTTTGACCGGATTGGTTTTTGTGCAAAAATTGTTCAATTTTTGAGTGTTATTGATAAAGATTTGTATCGCTAGCTTCRGTTTTGTATTTCAAACAACTTTGATTCACATCATTTTGCATTTTACACAAGTTTTAAGGCTGAAAATGTCGAAATTTGATTTTTAGCTTTCTGGAAAAAGTTCATAAAAACTCATATTTTTTCATGTTTTGATCCAATTTTTTGGTAAAAAGTGTGAAATTTTATGTTTTTGCTTGAATCTCTATCCGGTTAAGACTTGTGCGGTTTAATCTCCGTGTGTTTTTGAGTTGTTTTGTTGTAGGAAATACCGGACATCTCTTGGAAGGATTTCTTGTGCGGTTTACCTAATCCGGCTACTAAACTGGTGATAACTTGTGCGGATTAGTTGATAAACCGTGTAACACTTGAAAGGTTTAGTAAGCGGTTTAAAAGTATCCGGCTGGTAAGGACTTAGTAACTTGAACGGATATTGACTGATTTAACCAAATCCGTGTGGTAAGTGTGCGGTTTAGAATCCGCTTAGTAAGTGAGCGGTTTATTTCTACAATCGTATATCTTGGACGGTATACATTTGAACAGTGTTTAACTTTGATCGATTTAATTGTTTGACCTTGATCGGTTTATGTTTGAATTCTTTTGATCGGTTTAATAAGTTTGACGTTTTGAACGGATTTTTAAGAGTTTGAGTTTTGAACGGTTTAAATCTTGGACTTTGAGATTTGTCTTTGTGCGGTTTATATTCATGTGTTGCCCGGATTGTTAATCCGGATAACTAGTTAAATTTGTCTATCTTTTTGACCGGACATGTAAACCGGACAACTTGTGCGGATTACTAATCCAGACAAGTGTTTCTGTGCTTAATTGTCTAAGTGTTATATGTGTGCTTATTCTAGTTTATATTTTATCAGATATATTTTTGTAAACTGATCTTTTAAATTCAAACTTTGAACTGCAGTCGATCCTATTTTTCATACAAACTGCAAAGATGAGCTCAAAAGAAGCAATG
>NW_020201857.1:0-3242 GCF_001531365.2 Cynara cardunculus var. scolymus
TATATATATATATATATATATATATATATATATATTTTTTTTTTTGTCTATTTTATCCCTTAAATTGTCTATTTTTTTGTCTATTTTATCCCATAGAACCAACATCACCATTCAAACTTCAAAGACATCCTCAACTGGATCATGTTCTAGTTCTTGAAAATATTCACACCATGGATGTTTAAAATAATCGTTAGACCAGTCGAACCAAGTTAGACCAGTCGAACCAAGTTAGACCGGACCGTTTTTGGCGGTTTGCAGCTTGCCACTCCGGTCCAATCTTTAAAATAGTCAAACTGTTCGGTCTAGTTTAGACTGCGGTTTAAACATTTTTTTAATCGGTGTGGACCAAACCGATCGTAAAAAATATACAGGTATTAAATATATATAGTTTTCATGTTGTAGGCTCAACTTTTATGACCCAATAAAGTCCGTCCAAGACGCTATTTTATTAGTTTTCATCTCTCAGTTAACCATGTTATCTAAATCGACAAAATCTCGAAATTCATCAAAAGTTAAATAAAAAGTTTCTAAATTCGACCTGCTCAATATTTGTAGTTCTAATCTTGCATATTTTTAGGCATTTGGGGAAGTTCATTTGGTTGTTTCACTTGGGATCATACGGGCAATAGATAAATACCTGAAAAAAGCTTTTGTCGTTGCTGCAATTAAGTTCCCAAATGCTCTTTTTGGGATGTCTTGTATATTCACGGTTCTTGTGATTCTTGAGCAGCTGCTAATGGTTTGATAAATTTCTTTGWACCTGCACTTTTGTTCATTCAAAATCAAAGATGGCTTCCTTTGTTTTATGTGCCATCGTTGGTGGGTTTTGCCTCTTGCTATTCAAGAYATCTCAATAGCTTCAGGGGTCGAAATCTGTTTCATCTTAGGTACCTCAATTCATGAGTTTTACAGCAAAAAACAACAGCATACCACATAACGGATTTCAACTACAACAAGGATCAATTATTCTGTTGGAATGTCACAAGTTTTCATTTCGAATTTCTTGATTTCTTGCCTCTTTTTAAATGGTCTGAGACCTGAAGCAAGAAACAGACTTCTAAGCATGAAAACTTGGAGATGATGAGAAACACTTTGGATTTGTTCTTTCTCCCATTATCCATTACACCAATGCAAGAATGTACAACTGCAAGAATTTACCCAAAAAAAAAAAATACACGAATTTACAACTGCACTTGTAGCAGGATCTGGAACAAAAAACCAAATTTCTCTTGATTTAGTATGAAACCAGACAAGGTAACCATGTGCCTATGATGAAAATCAACTAGTTAAACAATGTGAACAAACAAAACAACCAATTTCTTTCAAAAATTCCAAATTCTGAGAAAACCCAGATACCATGGCAGCCCACAAAACCATATTTCTTTGACGCATTTCGTCGAACAATCTGTGGGCGAATCAAAGTTGGCTTATCTTCTATACATGGACAAAAGGTAAACTATAATCCATATAAGTGGCAACAATACATAACAAGTTTGCAAGTAATTATGCCATATGTTGGTTTGGATTTGTATTAATGTCATACATTTAAGCTATCTGAATTTTCTAAATTAAGGGGACGTTTACCTAAACACTTACCCGGTAAGCACTTATCGATAAAATTCAACACTATCGTTTATCTTACCAGGTAATTTTATTCACTAAAATGCATCGTATGCAACAATTTATCCCGATAAGCGCTAACCATGGTAAGAGTCGTCATCCTCACTTACCATGTAAGACTCTCGATTCTTGCCTTAACCTCTTACCGGGTAAGATTCTTAGTCCTTGCCATATTCATCCAGTAAAGTAAAGTGACTTTGTAAATGCTTACTCGGATAAGCGTTTGGTAAAGGGCACCTAAGTGTATTAGTTAATTACCTAGGTTAGTACTCCAAATCATCTGATCTTGGTGTTTTATTATCTTATTTGAATGTAAGGTCATTTGTAATAAGTAGTTTCGGGTTTTAGGTAGTTCTGTGATCTTAATTTTAATAAAATAAATAGGGTAGTCAATCTCTATGACACGTACAAATCAATTTAACATTTGACCAGTGCACCCTAGGAAGAACGATATATGACTTACTCTACTTGTGATAATAACAAAATGTAACCTTAATTCTAACGATCCATACAAACCGGAATCAATCCGATGTTTTGAAATTTTATCAAGATGAACATGCTTTTGATGTCAAATCTGAATCAAAACAACGATCTTCAGAATGTTATCTGCACAATATTCATGCGAATGAACTATAATTGGTTTCAGGCTGTATCAGGCTCGAATCGATCTCAATTCCAATTTGTCTTTTCGTAAGCGGTCCAGCATAATCAGTCCCTGTCCCAACCAAAATACCAAGGCTGGGTCTCCATGCTTTGTAGCCAATCCCAGGCCGGGTCCAAAGTGGTCCCAAATTTTTTTTCTCCAAAAATCAATTTTGAATATAAAAAATATTGTTTAAAAAGTTTTTTTTTATGGCAATATGTTTATTGAAATACACTTTAAAATCTCTAACTAGGTCATTCAAATTCGCTTTAAGAAAACCTTTTAAAATATCTTTTTACATAAATTTTATAGATGTTTTTATAGTTACGATTTTTTAGATTTAGTATTAAAACACTTACAAAAACTTGAAAAACTTTAAGTTTTTGGTAAAAAAATATGAAGATCTTGTAAAAATATCAAAAAACTTGATATATAGTTTATAAAAACTTAATTTTTTTTTTCAAAAAATTGACCTATATACAACTGGTCCCGAGCCGGGCAATAAAATTTCCTAAAAATCATAACCGGTTAAGGACGAACGGGTCGGTCAGGTCCCAATCAATCTCAAGACAAATCGGCCCAGTCTCGATCCTCCATCGGTCTCGGTCTCTTGGGTCGGACCGGACCCATTTGATCATCACTAGTGCAGCCCATTCATGAATTGGGCTTGAAACAGAATTGGGCCTGGTGTGTTTGTATAAATTCAGACATATATTATCAATGTAATATGTATAAAAATTCACATAGTGAATCATATAGATCACGTGACATATATAATAGATTATATGTTAAACGAAGTCTATCACATGTGATTCAAAACGTGGAACCAAAAATTAGAGAAAAAAAATGAAAGAATATGAATTAATTATAGATATCACATGTAATATTTGATGAATATTTTGGATTTCTTTTATGAAAGTATATCTAGGAAAAAGAGTTATATATATATTTTATAAAATAATTATGAGTTTATTAAATT